>NC_079189.1:201417270-201609770 GCF_029499605.1 Hyla sarda
GATGGAATACAAAGATCACTTTTTAAGCCAATCTACTATATATTTTCTACTATATATTTTGGAAAATCCACAGAATGTGATATCAACAATTTTTACTATTTACCATCTCTAGGTAAAACTGTGTAATATAGAGCTTCCTTCCTTCCATATCTCACACAGTACAGTACTTTCTAAAGAACCCTATCCGTCAATGTATCTTGCCATAATTACAAAGCATACATTATAAACTGCAAATGTCTAAGGACCAATGTGACCTTTATTGATACCAGATCTTTGTGTAGTCAGAGCGACATATTAAAGATAAATAAAGCTATTTGTTCCGGTTTTTGTACTGATTCGACCAGCAAATTGGTCGCTGATTTTGTTTGCTGGATTTGGGTAAAAGGATTTAACAGGCCTTTATAATCTAAGGAGTCAGCACTACGCTGACTAGATATTTTACTAGGCTCTATTAATGCTCCAGCTACATGCAGTTTGCTGTCCAGAAATATGAATGTACTTTAAAGTAGTTTCCCTAGTTAACATTTATAGAAAATCAAAGCTTTTAGTAAAAGGTGTGCTATATATGTGTTCCTGCAATATGTGAGCACCAATCCAGATAATGGACGGACAGACGTGCCTGGTATGATTTGTAGCTGTCTTGGACTCCTTTTGTATTGTAGAATGACTAGCATTTCACCATATTAAACCTTATCTTTTTCTAATAAGCCTTTAAGTACTACTTTTCATATCACTTAGTGGCCTCAATTGTGTCTTCACCATCAGCTACTTCCTTTCCTTATTTCCCACTATCATGTTTAATAATTCTGCTGGCCTGGCCAAAGCGGTTACCCTTGGCAAGACTTCAGCAGAATCTTGGGAAGCACAGTATGGATTAGATATAGTGCTAGTTCAGCAACTTCTTCCCATTGCCTGCAGGCTGAACAACTTCTCTTCAGTGCTTTCAGCTTCCATTAACCAGGTTTCACTCCATAGCCCATGGCTCCCAGGGGAGCTGAACACTGTGCTCGTAATGTGCTAAAGTAATACAGGCTGAAGGCAGAAGAAGAAGATTGTCTCTACTGCAGAGGAACAGACTCCTTGTGAATAACAAGAGATGGCCCTTGTAGTACAAGTTGTATTTTTATTGGCATGGTGTCTGCCACTTAGTGGCTTTTGTAATACAGGCAGCAACGTGTAGGCTAAGGGGAGGGAGGGTTTGCCAACAAGCTGATCTTCTAGTCACATGCCTCCAAAACATGACATACTGCTGCTTAAGACCAACTCATGAGGGTATCCCTTCCAGTGGATTGTTGTCTACAATCCCTAACATACATTTGACTTCCTTAATATATTAATATGAGAACATTATTTCTTTCCCATACATTAATTTGATTTGGACCTTTTGTGTTTTTTTGCAGGAAATCCCTTTCTATCAGGTCTGGAGTGGATGCCAAAGGAATCTTCATTGCACCTTTTCTCTGGAGCGCTTTAGCCTTAGCACCACAGACCTGTCCTGTAAGTTGTGTGTCAGGCAGGTGGAGGGTGAAGGACAGATTTTCCAGCTAAACTGTGCGGCCACAGAGGTATGTCTAGAAATCTATAGGAATATGTTTTGGTCATGCCAAAAACAAATATCTTGGAAACAATCAAAATCTAAAACATAAAGTATATTTAAAAACATTTTTTGTACATTTTCATCCAAATTGTGGTTAAAGTTTGGTTAACATAAAAATGAAAATTCCCTTTGAGGAAACAATACTGTAATATTTATTAGATGCAATGTAGCAGAACTTAGTTTGTTACTAGGTCGGACTCACTGTAATATGATAATATTTTATCAGTATATTGAAGGTAGAGCATTAACTGTATAATTAACTAAGGGCAAATAACGAATTAGGATCTACTTTATTGGTAGATAATATAACCAGAATTCCAGGTAATACAGGACAATGTTGGGTAATCCTCAACTGCATATACAAAGACTTATCATACCATTTTATTTAGATTCCATTCAAAAATACAAGAGCCATAGAGGCAACACCTGAAGGTGCTGTAGAGTTCATAATCAGGGTTAGGTATTAGATTTCATTGGTTTCACTCCCTTCTCTATTGAATGTATTGAATTTAGTAAGTTACCCAAACTCCACATGTCCAGCAACAACAAGAGGTTCTCCAGTTTAAATAAAACACCAACTACAGCCTTCTAAAGTTGTAAAGAAACAAAATAAAGCATACTCACCTTGACCAGTCCAGTACCTGCGTTCTGGACTGCATTGGTGGCTCTGTGTCCAATCACTAAGGCTGCATTAGACTCAGAACATCATCAGCTGAGCTAGGGGAGTATGTTACTAGGGTAAGCAAACACAGGGACTTGTGTGGACTGGAGTGTCAATGCTAGAGCGGGTGAGGAGAGTATGCTCTATTATCTTATTTTACAGCCCTAGCAGGCTACAGCTTGTGTTTTGATAAACATTTGAGAACCTCTTAAACAGGACCTGTGGCCATCTCCAAACAATGAGATTACATTATCAGTAAATAGCTTAGTGTCTCCTAATCATGCACCAGTTTCTTGATACTGCCTTCTGTTCCCTATATATGCAGGTCGATACAGAGACATGTCAGATGGGGGGGAACTTAATTTTAACAATGGGACTGAATATCAGGTGATGGGCAGAATTATACAGTCAGGGGATATTAGGCATACATGTCTAATGTACAACATTCACACCCCCTGAGTATATAATCCCACCCATTATCTGATATTCACTTCCATTTTTGTAAATTAAATTCACACTCAACCTGACGGATTCCCTGAATTGTCAGTCGAACTATAAACCCTCATATCTCTGGAATGGGAGGGTGTATCTGTAAAAGGGTGTGAGGTCAGGACACCCCCAAAGATATTTAGTGACAGTATCTGAACCAGTTAATGATAAAATAGGATGGGGTCTGACTGTTATTTATTCCAAGTTAAGGAAACACCAGAAGTATATATGCTTCCCCATTCCAAATGATGTGTTGTTGGCCTGTTTTGATGTAGACCCCCACTTCATATTCACGTTCCTGATCACAACCCCTTTAAGATCTCTAATGTCCTTGTATTTTAAGAAGTACTCTGCATTCCTGTTATTATGCAGTCATCCTATACAACATGCATCTGTAGCTATTAAGTGACCAAAGCAAATCATGTCCATGCGAAAGACAAAGTATTGAACTAATTGTACAGATTGTACAGTGTAATAAAAGATCCTGCAGATGCTTGTCCCATCATCCTACATATTGTTGGTGCAATTAACCCCGCCGTACATCAGGGCTGATCTAATTGAAACAGGCCTGTGCTCCAGACACAGACCTAGCATCCAGGGACGCGGATGTATGGTTTAATGGTAAGTCGGCTATAAATATTTGATTTAATTTTTAGCAGACTAGAAATATGATGCTGGCTGAGGAAAGTATTGGAATTTAATTCTAGGACTCTGATAAAGTAGAAATAAACTACGTACGCCAATCCATATCCAGAAATTGTCTCCGATATAAATTATTTGTTTGTTCTTTATACAGGAACCCAGCTGTATTATTGATTATCCTCTCATGGATTCAGCGAGCACCATAACTACCATTATAGGACCAAGTGCTTTCAGCATCCCTCTAACTATTCGACAGAAACTGTGCAGTAGCTTGGATGCCCCTCAGACGCGAGGTCATGACTGGAGGATGCTAGCCCATAAACTCAACTTAGACAGGTGGGCATGTCTCTGTTACTGCAATTATTAATGTAAAAAGTCCCTTCTTTCTTGAATATTGGTGATCTACGCGATATCGCACATTGATATTAAACAGCTATTGGATATTGTAACTGTTAGTGCTTTTTTTTTAGCAAGGCTATAGCTATGCTTGTAGTTATCTACAGCCCTGAATTTAGTTCATACCAAGGAGATACTATATAATTTATCATTTTCTTGCAATTGGGACCTGTTGGCACTCAAACATATTAAAATGTAACAGGTGCTTTCAAGAAAGCAATTTACTGGATTGAGCCAGTACTGAGCCAATCCATTCACTAGGAAATGGGTTTATATTATTGCAAAAGCGGCACTTGTCCTGGTCAGCACAATTTAAGGGCAAGCTCAGAAATAAGCATAAATCACATATTTTGCATTTATTCCTATTTTTTCAATGTAATAATGAATGACAGGCAGATCATACAGCAAGCATGACACTGAGTGATAGCATTCACAGGGCCTAACATAATATGAAGTGTCAGTATAAGCTCCTTAGCATATCTGGGATATCACCTGACATAAAGTGCATTAGTGTTGCTCGCGAATATTCGCAATTCGAATATTATTCGCGAATATCGCATATTCGCGAATTCGCGAATTTCGCGAATATAGCGCTATATATTCGTAATTACGAATATTCGGTTTTTTTTTAAAGTTTTTTTTCACAGTACACATCACAGTGATCATCCCTCTCTGCTTCCAGCTTGTGTGGTGTAAAGAAGGATCTAATGCTATTGTGTGAGATTGGCATGCGAAAATTCGCATATGCGAATTTTCGCATATGCGAATTTTCGCCTATGTTAATTTTAGCATACGCGAATATTCGCAAATGCGAAAATAAAACGGGAATATTACGAATATGCGAATATTCGCGAATATATGTCCATATATTCGCGAATATTCGCGAATTCGAATATGGCCTATGCCGCTCAACACTAAAGTGCATATCCATAAAAGATATATTTTTAAATTTTTTATTTAAATAGGTCTAAGGCTTAATTTACATCATCGTTAAGCTTCGTCCTGTTTAGGGTCCATTTCAATATGTTATTTTGATATGTTAAGAGGTGCATTAGCAGAGAATCAGAATTGCTCCTGTCAGAAAAATGTTGTCCAGACCTAACATGTGTTAGGCTGCATTCACACTTCGTTTTTACATGGGTGCCGGATCCGGCTGGGGGAGGGGCAAACCGGGCTCTCCCATATCCCAGCCGGACCAGCGCTGAACTCCATTTACTTTAATGAGCTGACCGGAGTCAAGCCGTGACACCGGTCGGCTAATTTTTGACTCGTATGCGGTTTCTAACCGGACCTAAAACTGTAGTATACTACGGTTTTAGGTCTGGTCACAAAACTGCATACGGGTCAAAAAGGAGCCCACTGGAGTCACCGTTTGACTCCGGTCGGCTCATTAAAGTAAATGGAGTTCAGCGCTGGTCCGTCTGGGGTCCGGGAGAGCCTGGTTTGCCCCAGCCGGATCCGGCACCCGTAATGTAAAAACAAAGTGTGAATGCAGCCTTAATGAGGGTATTCCCATCCACACGATGGGGCCACACACATGTTAAGCTATTTATTTATTCTGACTACCCCATTTGAGATACTGGAGTTAGAGGACAGACATTCATTATCACTGATTTATCATCTCCAGCACTTATATAGGTCTCAGAGTGTTGTGATGTGAAGAGATTCCACCCTTTCTATTTCTGCAAAGCTAAAGACATCATAAGAAATGTAGTATTTATTAGCAAAGCCACAAAAGAGAACATGGCAACATGGCACACAACCCATAAATGGCACATCAGCTTAAATAAGTATGCATAAAGCATATATAGGAGCCCATACATTGTTTTCTAATGATAACCTGATTTGCACTACCGTATATACTCGAGTATAAGCCGAGTTTTTCAGCACGATTTTTCGTGCTGAAAACACCCCCCTCGGCTTATACTCGAGTGAACTCCCCCACCCGCAGTGGTCTTCAACCTGCGGACTTCCAGAGGTTTCAAAACTACAACTCCCAGCAAGCCAGGGCAGCCATCGGCTGTCCGGGCTTGCTGGGAGTTGTAGTTTTGAAACCTCCGGAGGTCCGCAGGTTGAAGACCACTGCGGCCTTCAACATCATCCAGCCCCCTCTCACCCCCTTTAGTTCTGAGTACTCACCTCCGCTCGGCGCTGGTCCGGTCCTGCAGGGCTGTCCGGTGAGGAGGTCGTCCGGTGGGATAGTGGTTCCGGGCTGCTATCTTCACCGGGGAGTCCTCTTCTAAGCGCTTCGGGCCCGGCCTCAGAATAGTCACGTTGCCTTGACAACGACGCAGATGCGTCGTTGTCAAGGCAACGGCTCTATTCCGGGCCGGAAGCGCGGAGAAGAGGCGCCCCCAGTGAAGATAGCAGCCCGGACCACCTCCTCACCGGACCACCTCCTCACCGGACCACCTCCTCACCGGACAGCCCTGCAGGACCGGACCAGCGCCGAGCGGAGGTGAGTACTCAGAACTAAAGGGGGTGAGAGGGGGCTGGATGATGTTGAAGGCCGCAGTGGTCTTCAACCTGCGGACCTCCGGAGGTTTCAAAACTACAACTCCCAGCAAGCCCGGACAGCCGATGGCTGCCCGGGCTTGCTGGGAGTTGTAGTTTTGAAACCTCTGGAGGTCCGCATGTTGAAGGCCGCAGTGGTCTTCAACCTGCGGACCTCCGGAGGTTTCAAAACTACAACTCCCAGCAAGCCCGGACAGCCGATGGCTGCCCGGGCTTGCTGGGAGTTGTAGTTTTGAAACCTCTGGAGGTCCGCAGGTTGAAGACCACTGAGGGCGAATGATGAGAAGAGGATGATGAAGGGGGGGGTGTGTGGGGATGATGAAGGGGGGTGGGGATGATGAAGGGGGGGGGTGTGGGATGATTACAAGGGGATGATGAAGGGGGGATGTGTGGGATGATAAGGGGATGTGTGGGATGATGACAAGGGGATGATGAAGGGGGGATGTGTGGGATGATAAGGGGATGTGTGGGATGATGACAAGGGGATGATGAAGGGGGGATGTGTGGGATGATAAGGGGATGTGTGGGATGATGACAAGGGGATGATGAAGGGTGGATGTGTGGGATAAGGGGATGTGTGGGATGATGACAAGGGGATGATGAAGGGGGGATGTGTGGGATGATGACAAGGGGATGATGAAGGGGGGATGTGTGGGATGATAAGGGGATGTGTGGGATGATGACAAGGGGATGATGAAGGGGGGATGTGTGGGATGATAAGGGGATGTGTGGGATGATGACAAGGGGATGATGAAGGGGGGATGTGTGGGATGATGACAAGGGGATGATGAGGATGTTAATGACGGGTCTGGATGATGACAGGGGGGGATGAGGTATTTCCCACCCTAGGCTTATACTCGAGTCAATAACTTTTCCTGGGATTTTGGGTTGAAATTAGGGGTCTCGGCTTATACTCGGGTCGGCTTACACTCGAGTATATACGGTATATTGAAAAGAACTAAAAACAAATTCCAGTGTACTTCTTTAATAAAAAAAAAAGGTGTCACCCTCAGTTTCTGGAGCACAGTAGTTGCATTGGTTGCAGTCATGGAATCTATGCCTCAGTACCCCCAGATAATGTTCTGCCCTCCGTGTATAGAAAACACAACCTCTATTAGAAAATGCTACCATACAAATACATGTTTCTATAGGTTAACATATCTGCTCATTGTGTTCCTGCAGGTATCTCAATTATTTTGCCACAAAACCTAGTCCAACTGGAGTAATCCTAGATCTCTGGGAAGCGCAGAACTACCCAGACGGGAACCTCAGCACACTGGCCGCAGTCTTGGAGGAGATGGGCAGACACGAGACAGTGGTATCTCTGACAGGCGAAGATAAATATTGATCTTAACTAGGAAAAGACGGAGGAATGGAAAAATAGATAAAGTTACCAAGCTATAAAGACAACCTATTGAAGAGGAATACTGACCAATGAGTTTTACTACTTCTAGAAAACGGACTTTGATATAAACCTTTCTTGTATATTAACACAAAATGAAAAGGAAAAAAAAAAAACATGCAAAGCTGTATCTCAAATATTATAAACCAACCTGATGCTCATTCAGTGTGTGGCTTGTTAGAGGATTTTACAGTTTCCTAGGAAACGAAATTTATTGCTATCCAGATACATGGATAAACTTTCTATACAATCCCAGCTCAAATGGACATTGTTTACATCCACTGACGGACAGGGGTTATTGATTCTATCCCGTGAATATTTCTATTTTGTGCAAGCCATCTAAGTGACAATAGTGTGCTTCTCCAGGGTATTTTAAGGAAAGCTACAATATCATTTTTTTTAAGTGAAATTTAGATTGGGTGCACTGATAATTTCCCTGTCCTGGTCATCTGTCCCAAGTTTTTTCATTCAAGCAAAGAGCAGGAAATCCAATAGTCTTAGTATTAGGCTGGTGCCAATGGAGGTGGCAAAACCAGATTTTTTTTATTTTATTTCAGCGATATCACAATCAGTCATCAACATCTGAGGAGCAATATGGCAGGAGCTATTATTGCTAAACACCCATGAGCGCTAACACAATGCTTGTATGTTACGCTAGTGTTAGAAAGCAGTAGTTGACTATTGGTATTTTTATCTTCTGCAGAAATCATCATTTCACAATATGAGCTTTGTTTGATTTGTCTATGTTTGCTTTTTATGGTTTAGCATCAGTCACTAGAAAAGTCAATTCAATTCTTCAACTATGGAATATGAAGTGTTGGTCAGCTACAAGCGCCATTGTCATTGTGTAAATGGACAATGTTTTTCACATTGTTCCGTTTCAGGCTCCTTGTGCCTTTGAGAGATTTGCCATAATATGTTGCTGTTCAGTTATAGAAAATGACTTCTCATTGGTCAAAGCAGTATTGACTATTATACTGGGCTATGCTTTATGATCTTGAGTGATTTGTAATAATGTAATAGGTATGGACTCTGTTAGGCCTCATGCACACAGTCATGGACTCAAAGCCTGTATGTAGAGCCCCTGCAATTTTGTATTACTGAGCCGTAAGTACTCCTTGTGCCATATGATGATGATTTCATATTCTTACCTAGTAGGGGAGAAGGCCTCGGGAATACCGCGTGCAATAAAATGTGCTTTTTATACCCTCATGGTGTTATAGCATGAAATTGGAGGCCTATGGAGGTATATTGGGCCCATAAAGTACAAGAAAGAACCATTATACATTCATATACATGAGGCCTATTGTCCATCTGTCATATAGCTTCTATAAGCTAACTACTAGATGCTTAGAAGGCTTAATAGGAATATTAATCAGAGCTACAAGTCTATTATGGTTATGTATATTACCTGCAAATAGCATTTATTAGAAGGAACATACATTCACTGAGACTGGCAAATGGCAGCATCCAGGGAATAAGAGATACATTTTACATCTCCATAGATAAACCCTGGAATGTTTTTATGTAATAAATCTGCCTGTAGGTGATGGCTGCTCTACTGTGATTACACAAATCCCACAGCCGCCTACTATTTATGAATTATAAATGAAGAATTTTGGCAAAAAAGTTTACTTTTTCAAAACCTATTTTATAATTTAAAAATTTAAATTAACTGAGGTTGTTGAACCACACCAGAGACATAGACTACAGACAACATAGAGCTAAATGACATCATTTATAGCCATGAATGTTGGTTCACAGGGGGGATTAGTGCTCTGTAAGACTATAAAAGTATTATGGGTATCACTTGTTCTGATATATGACTGAACTGAAGTTTTGTCATTCTCCAGAAAGGTTGACATCCTATTAGGATATGCCAGTATGGTCTGGCGGGGAGGTGATGTGGGAGATACACTACTGAGCAAAAGTTTTGGCAGGTGAGGGAAAAATGCTGCGAAGCAAGAATACTTTTAACAATAGAAGTGTTAATAGTTTATTTTATCAATTATCAAAATGTAACGTAAATAAAGAGTTGGTTTGCTCAAATCTTTCTCTTTATGTAACCCCAGATAGACTCAATGATACTGAGATCTGTGGGGGGCCAAACCATCACTTCCAGGACTCCTTGTTCTCCTCTACACTGAAGATGGTCCTTCATGACCTTGGCTGCACGTCTGGGTTATTGTCCTGCTACAGAATAATAATGTGGATACGATCAGATATATCCCTAATTTGAGGCATTTTACTTTGCAGTATTTTTTCCACACTTTTGCACAATACTGTATGTTTAATCCATCAAACAGAGAAAGACTATATACTAGTATATAGGACATAGGAACTCCTTCAGAAAAAATAGCATTCAGCACGTGTGTCAGTCCCAATGCAATCTGAATAGTGGAGGTGCTCTTATCCCGGAACTCAAAGGATTCAATAAATGCAGGCAGGGTAGAAGATAAAGATAATACACTCATCACCACTTGTGGCTTTATTCAACATGAACATAGATACACATCCAAACCGACAGACACACAGAGAGCAGCAGTGGACAGGTAAAATTGGGGGCGTAAACAGGGGCAGCAACAAGTTTGTGCACAAAGGTGCTTCCTCTGGCCCATACGGGCCTTATCTTCTACTCTGCCTGCATGTACTGTTTGTTTGCTTTCAATGGTTCAACACATATTAACACTGTCATTTACAAATGTATGTGATTTAAAGTTTACTTGGAGTTGGCTTTTTTGACAGAGGTTGCCTTGACTCCCTTTGCTGGTTGCACCTGATATGCCACTAAAAAAAATGAGTATATGATAGCGAGGGCTGTTGCCATGCAAAAGTAAAGTTTCATTGATGCTCAGGCTAGTGGGCGCTCATCTGTACAATGTAGGGTTAACAGGATTTTGCTATGACCAAATTGGAACACTCTTGAAATTGTATACCATCAAAGCCCATTCTATACAAACACTCTTCATATAGACATTTTTATGCAGTGTGTATGATAAACGTGTGCCTACCATGATTTTTTTCCCACAACATCTGGCTTTAGAGTTGATATTATGTTTCACATTATGCCAAATATGTTATGTTATTAGAGCATATCGTATCGGGAACGCTGTTACGTGTTGCTTGCCTTCATAAATCCACTTGCTTATAATAAAGAATAACATGTATGAAAATACATTGAGAATGTGGGGCCAATCTACATGGATTTTTCATTTATGTTGTGTATATTCCTTTTTTTTTTTGTGCTTTTTTTTATGTTGACATTAATTTATCACCCAAATCTATTATTTAAGTGTGTTCTATATTAAACAATGCATATGCTTTTCCAATACAAATGTCTGCAAATGTCTTCTTCTGGCAGATGTGACTTTTATTCATGTACAGTATTATGTGGGCATAGAGATGTTGTGGCCCCTTTTATTCTCTGTGGATTGCTACGCTGGGATCTTTTGCACCAAGCTTTCTGTTGGCGCTCTGGTTATTGTAAGCAGATGCATTTTATTGAATTCTGAGTTCATTATTAGAATGAGGTTACTTGGAAATATACAGGTCAAAGAACAAAAGAGCTTTTCTGAGGCTATAATAAGCTACCTTATTTTCAGGTATTTCTAGCCGCCACCCAGACGTCTTAACATAGCATTGAAATAACAGGCTCCTGTATGTACCGCAACTCATTACGCTTCTTAACAGGCTGGTTAACTAATTATGAGAGATTCTGTCTGAGTTCATAAAATTAAGGAACGATCAATGCTTTGTGACAGGATACAGTAATAGAATCTAGGTATTATCTTGCCTCTCCAAATTGGGCTCATTAACTTAATACACTCATTAAAGGTACATTCACTCTGGGAAACACAAGACTTCCTTTGGAGTTCTTTCAAACTCTAGCTCAGATTTATTAGGCAGCCGCACCTATTAAATATAAATTCAACCAAAATAACGAAGAGCATTGGAATATTCACTAGAATTCTTGTAATAGTTCCTGGTAGGGAACATTAAGACATTATATGCAGCTAAGTTCTGGATCTCTCGTATTACATTCAGTGCTCTTGTCAATCAATAGTAAACTTGGAAAAGTAGATGAAATGTATCGTAATCACAAATATATTCCCTTTGCCAAAATGTCTGCGTGTATCTAGAATACCAATAGTGAGTTCTTATTGCTAGACATACTATGAATAATAGCAGTGTAAGGCTGGGTTCACACTACGTTTTCCCCCACACGGGAGCGCATACGGCAGGGGGGAGCTAAAAGCTCGCGCTCCCGTATGTCACCGTATGCGCTCCCGTATGTCATTCATTTCAATGAGCCGACCGGAGTGAAACGTTCGGTCCGGTCGGTTCATTTTTGCGCCATTTGCGCTTTTACAACCGGACCTAAAACCGTGGTTGACCACAGTTTTAGGTCCGGTTGTAAAAGCGCATACGGTGCAAAAATGAGCCGACCGGACCGAACGTTTCACTCCGGTCGGCTCATTGAAATGAATGACATACGGGAGCGCATACGGTGACATACGGGAGCGCGAGCTTTTAGCTCCCCCCTGCCGTATGCGCTCCCGTATGGGGGAAAACGTAGTGTGAACCCAGCCTAACTTTAGTTTCTTTCCCTGTTAGAGATGGAGCAGAATGTGTTATAACAAAACTCCAGTGCTAAATTGCAAAGTATAGTTCTTTTCTATACATCTAGTACAAATTTAGTATTATAAAGCCGGAAAAGAATGTTTGGTCAGAAAATTATTACAATCCAATTTTCTCCAATAAAATAAAGGTTAATGCGGTATGAAATAAGTATCTCATTCTGTGTACCTTATAATATAGGCTAGCTAGCAATTTGTATATTTAAATACTACTACTAAGTACTACGAAGAATGAAACTTTTCAGATAATTACCGCTTATCCACAGGATAGGAAATAGGTGTCTGGTCATAGGAGGACCGACTGCTGGGACGCCTTGCGATCTACTGTATGGGACCCCGGATACTTACTCATCCTCAGTGTGCTCCTATCTCCACCTTCCTGGATGAGCGCACTTGACGGCCCATTTACCGACTGAGGCCAGAGGTTGACTGAGTGGGCTACCACTTGTGCTTATCCAGCAAGATGGAGCCAGAGCACTGAGGACTAGTTAGTAGCTGGGGCCCCATTCAGGAGATTGTGGGTGGGGGGCCAGAGATCTGGCACACCAGACACTTATCTCCGATCCTGTGGATAGGGAATACATGTCTTATAAGTTCAGTTCCCCAGAGTACCCCTTTAAGGCTATGACGCCTTTGAAAAGCAGTTTTTTATTCTTGCTTTGTACTTATTGTGGTGGGAAAAAAAACCTCTCTCTCTAGTTCTTTATTAAAAATCTTGCTTCTACAGCCTCTGCAACTTGCTGTGTGAGCTCTTTTTTCTCTCTGTACTTGTAGGCCGCCTGTATGATAGCTTCCCCCAATCTTCCTTGTATCTGCTCTCCTCTCTATCTACAGCATGTGGCTCCTCTCTATCTACAAACCTCCCCTCCCTTCATGCTGCTACTTTGAACACTAAGCCTGTCTTTGAATGGAAACCCTGTCTTTGTTTGAGTAGGAGCTAAATAGAAAAAAAAGTCTGATGAAAACTATTTATAAAGTTGTTCATTTTGTATTAAGAAAACAAATGAAAAAAAAAAAAGCATCAGTACTTTAGTGCCCATAGCCTTTTAAAAATATTAAAATGATTTAATCAATTCAATTGATATTCCAACATAATAATTCCTAGCTTTTGCATTATAAATTCATGTTATAGGATTAAGTGGCTCTTTTTATTATAAAATGTAAACAGGCTTTAAGGACAGAAAGTAGGAACAAAACATATGATTTCAGCTATTTTTTTCGAAATAAAGAGTGAATGTATCTTTATTATTCATCAGATGCATACAAGCCGTCCATAGATCACAAAAAGTCAAAAAAGTCATATTTAATTTGACATATGTCATAAGACTGATGACTGAGTACTGTCATGAAAAGTGTCTATTTCATTCATGTACATTCATCTCACTTGAAGAGGGCAGCACTGTTCAGTGACCTGCAGTCATTTTTCTGCTCCGCTCATCTGCTGTCTTGTTAACGAAATCTGCAAACGGAGCTTCGAACACAGATGTGAACAAGGCCTTAATTTTGTTATCAATATAACCTATGATAATGTGAGAAACAGTTCCCCTATGAAGTAAAAAATGATATGGGTTGTTGTGTGCATGAGCATGGTAAGCAGCTTTAGAACAAGTCTGTATACTTGTAGTGGAAGATATGGTAAAACCATGGAGTATGCTATTGGATTCTCTTGGAAAACAGTCTGTGTAAATGCTCCTCAGTGACTTGAAGAAGCAGAATCCTACAACTCAGCTCCTCAGTAACTCGGATCAATGACTGTGTGTATAGAAATTTGGCCACACCACTCTTCTGATCATTGAGCCATATAAGAAACTTTTACATTGATTTCCTTATGTGAATAGAGATCAGTCTGTGACTTACTATCCTTACTAGCATTCTAAAATAGAAAGAAAGGCTCTATCCTGATTTTGCTGTGAACAGGGGAAAACCTGAAAATGTAACCCATTTTTTTGGGCAACCTGGGCACAAAGAAAATCGGTCTGCCTGGTAGGTCACAACTACACAAAAATTTAACTTATATATAATTCTTATCTTAATAACAACTTACATTAAAATGCATATTTTTTTTTATTAAGAGGTAGTTGCCCGTAAAATAAAGCTGCAAAAAGATAAAGAAATAAATATTAGCAGTTTTACAATTCTCAACTAACCAGTAGGTGGCAGACAATATCCCTCATTTTCACAAGGAAACACTAGGAAATCTGTGAAAGAAACAGTGCACATTCAAATGCATTGTGCCTATTGGCCTTATTCTTACAAGTGACAAGCATTGGCCATGTTTTCCAGGATTTTATGGATTTAGCAGATGTGTTTGCCGATCTATTCCGTTGAGTGACACATGTGGGTATAGTGGCTGAGACAAGCCCAGTGGATTCCGTAAAGTGAGAATTTCATTCTCTCCAGTATTTTTATTACAGCAGTATTACTGCAAAAGTGTTACTTACTTTTTGGCTATAGAGATGTAGAAACCAATTTAGTTTTTGTCATTTATGATTATTATAATGATAATAATTATTATTATTTTTTGTCTTTTATCCCTCCTGCTGTATTTACTATGCAATTCCTTTTTCTAAAGATGTACTAAGAGAAGTGCTATCCATTGCATTATTTGTATTCCTGTACAGTGAGATGTAGTTTACTCTCTAGGTGTGCCTCATATTTTCTTCCCCCCAATCCTCCCTACTCTTAGCCTGTTTTCTTTTTCACTGTTTGTAAATGCCTGCATTTATTCTGTCAATCTGACATGTACAAAGTGTAATAAATTTTTTTAAAAAGGTAATAAATTATATTTATAAGCAACAAGCAACTGTCTAGAGTTATTCATTTTCTGTAAAAAAAAAAAATATATATAAGAAGAAAATTATAGTGTAGAGTAGACATTTTGCATGCTGCATAACCTTTACAGCCAGTGAACAATAGTTACACAGTTTTGTGGGGGAAAAACTCCCTTTTAAATGTATAATTTTACAATGGATCTCAGACGGCTTAATTAAAAAAAAAAAAAAAAAAAAAAATATATATATATATATATATATATATATATATATATATGTGTGTATATGCTGACATGAGATATTAAATCACACTGTTTTTTGGAGTGCTGCGCCTGTTTTTGGTTTATATATATATATATATATATATATATATATATATATATATATAACTCACCTTACTCCACTACCTCGCAGCTCTAGAATCAGGGCACCACATTCCCCTGGCAGTCGCCACTGACAATCTGCTTCAAGCTGGCTGGAGCTGTAGACGTGACAATATAGTGTCGCTCAGCCAATCACTGGCCACAGTGATATCTCGCCTCAGATAGTGATCAGCAACCGGTACTGTCAGTTCTCTTGGCTGTAGATGCAGAATCACTGGATAAAGCGCCCTGATACCAGCACTATAAGGAAGCGGAGGAAGGAGAGTTTAGGTTTTTGTTATTTTATTAGGCACGCTGGGGACAATTGTAAAACAAAACAATTAATTTCAATGGACAAACCCTTTAGTTCACAAATATGTGATCTATTCAATGGATTGGAGACCAATATTACCTTATGGAAAACTATGATCATGGACAGCTGGAAGCAGGTTTGTATGGGCACCCCCAGTTAAGCGAGGTTATTTAAATAGTTCCTCCCCTTACAGATATCTACTACTAGGGATTATGGGGCTGAGAGGGATAATTTTGTTTAAGGGGAAAACTATGAGAGAGTGCAAAATATGAGTGCAGCAAGTATCACTCAAATCCTGGCTTGTTTGGCTACTTGGCTATGTCTGTACACATACTGCCTGCGACTTGGACTCTTGCTGCCACACTGTCCTGCTCCAGTCTTCACAACCCCCATGTTCTCCTTGTCTCTGGTGCCCAGGCAGATGTCTAAAGTCACCTGCCAAACTCAAAAGCCCTTACCAATAATCCAATCAGAATTCCCCATTATTTGCCGTCTTCTGATTGATAAAGTTAAGTGCTAAATTAATGCCCCACTGGCACTTATTGTATAAACAAAGTGTGCCATACTGTACTGTCCCCTACGGGGACTTAATAAGTGTTAGAAAAAATCCAAAGGTTTTCCAAATATAAATGAACCCTTTCCATACTAAAAGTTTAAATGCCCCCCCCCCCCCCTTTTCCATTTTCAATATGAAGAAACTGTAAACAAAAAATATATATATATATATATTTGGCAAACATATAAAAAATACCAAATCCAGAATTCTAGATTTTTGGTCTGTTCACTTGTTTATATCTTTTTGTTTCCTTTGTGTGTAAAGATTATTTTATTTAACATTATAAAAAAAAAGATGGAATTTGCAATCAGTGAAAATATAGAGGTGGGGTATGAGGAGGGGTTTGGGGGGGGGAAGGGATGGGTCAGAAGTGGGCTCAGGGGTTGAGTCTCGCAGGGGGCCTTTTCTTTATTTGGTCCGGGGACCCTGGGACTTGTCAGTTTTCCCTTGAATATGCATGTGGTCTTAAATTGTCTCTTCTATCCTTATTGTAGAGGTATGTCACTGTTACCAATTAATACATATATTAATTATCCTCTAGAGTAACACAACTTCCTGTTTCTATTCCTTACCCTTAGATTCTAAGATCCTATAGACAGTCTCTCTTATGTGACTTACATATGCTAATAATTGTGCATTAGTCCCACGATGATCACTCCTTTGAAAAGACATTTCCCTATCTAGACCTTTGTTTTCTGTGACCAATTTTTCTCTCATTAAAGTCTAAAAAGCTGACCTCTTTAAGCATAAGACTGCCTTTTTTTTAATCAAAATGTGCAGTATAATCCCCTTTGGAAAACCACACATTATCATTATATGTGCCCCGAATCATCTGAAGGCAGATCTACACTTTACTGCATGACCAAACTGGACAAGGAGGGGAAAGAGGTATGCAAGAGATATCAAGGGAGGTATGGTAAGAATGGGAATATGATGTGAAACAATGCACATTACCTGGACTAAGCAGAAAGCCATAATGGGAACAAGGAATGATATGTGAAGCAAAGCTGTACCCCAAAGTGGGGGTACATTATGGGGGTCTATGAAATATTGGGGTGTCATGTTGCGGACTATAATGAGATAGAAGTCATGAATGGGTCTAAAATTGAGATAAAGAGCCATGCTGGGGACCACATTTGAGATTAGGAGCCATACTGGGAACCAAGAATAAGAAGGAAGGAAAGCTATGCTAATAACCAGATATGTGGAGGAAGCCATTCTAAGATGAGTATTAACATGGGAACCATGCATGAAGACAAAAATGAGATGAGGAGCCATGTTAGGGACTTAGGCTAAGTTTCTAGTTGGTTATTTTTGGGAAAAACGCAGAGAAAAATGTCATGGCATTTTTTGTGCCAAAAAACGCTGTGGCCAAGTGTTAGCTGTAAATCAATGAGAAATCGCAAAATTCTTTTTCCACTTAGGGTTTTTCATTTTGCTGTTTTTTTTTATTTTTATCCTTTTGGTGTTTTTTCTCTCTTTTTTGGTGTTTTTCAGCTCCTTGGTGGTTTTGCAAAGTTGCAGCATGTCGAGCCTCTGGTGTTTTTTTTTGTCAAAATTGTGGCGTTTTTTCTCCCATTGAAGTCTATGGGAGAGAGAAAACGCCATTAAAAAACGCCATGTATGTTTTGCATTTGGCGTTTTTCACCTGTGAAAAAAAGGGTTGGTTCCCAGAATGAGGAACAGCAGCCATTTTCTCTGTAGTCAGCCAAAAAGTTTATTCAGAGGCTGGACATTGCTGGCTGTGTGTAGAGTTGGGTGCAGCATGCCACCGCGCATCTCATTTAATGTAGACAAGCTTATTCAGCTTTTTTTAAAAGGACACACATGACAATATGCTTATGTCATGTGTGTTTTATTATTTTAATACTGTGCGAACATTAAAGTTATGTATTTTTTTTGAGGGGGTCATGACCAAAGCGGTGTTGCGAATGTGTGGTTTGCTTCTCAGAATTATTGCACTGTTTTTTTGGTTTGAAATTGGCTTACTTTAAAAAATATAGGTGGAAGCACGTTCCATATTATGGGACAGGTCTCTGGAGGCAAATAAAGATTGGTTCTTGAAGGAAGAATCATGGACCTAGGTCTTCAAGGGGCTTTTTTCCACATGGGACAGCAAAAATGCCCGGGAGCAAGGGGAAATAGGTTTGTTTTGTCCACTTTTTCTTTTTTCTTTCATATATTGTCAAACATTGTTAGAAGACAAGTAGCCCAGTTGCTCATAGCATCCAATTACCTTGCTTAGTTTATTTTTAATATTGTCTCTACATAATTTATTAACCAATCTGATTGTGTCTGACATTATTTATGTTCTATACAAACACATATTATTTTATTAAATGTTTATGGTTAGGCCACTATTTTGAATAGGGAATGTGATCACTAATTGTCGGAATCAAAAAATTGAACAAACTTATTTCATTACAATGAATAGAATTTTTATTAAAATGTTCTGCAAAAAATTATAACATTGCATATGACATTGTTACAAATTTCCAAAATGTTAGAGTGGAGTAACATATGTGGTGTCTAGAGTGTGAGAAATGTGAATACAATTTGTTGTGGCCCCATTAACCAACACTGTCCCAGGATGATGTACATTTTCCTGGTCCAGACATGTGTGCAATGATGACGACAATGCAAGTTTCTTTTTCCAAATTTTTTTCTCCTAAAAAAACAAGTACAGACCAGAGCATTAGAAATGTCAAGGATCCCTTGTTAGTCATTTTTCATTGTTGAGATTTGTAGTGTTTTTTCATCACTTGATTTAAAATTGGGAATTCCTTCAATATTCCACAAACATGTCCATATAACATATTTTGGTTATCTTTGTAGAGGAAGCTGTGACTAAAAGATGGCAGTCCCTGCATGACCGATTCTGTAAGGAATATAACAAGCATGGATATAGTGGGAGTGGAGCAACAATGCCCAAAAAATATAAATATTTCCCGCAGCTGTTGTTTCTGGCCCCTGGCAAAGAGCTCAGAGAGTAAGTAACAGTCAATCCTTGGTTAATAATCCCTGAAAGAAAGAGAAAATAACATTAATCAAACAAAATAAATATGTCAGTGTTAATAAAATTATAAATAATTGTTCATACATTTTTTATTAGAGAACTGAGAATAACATGGATTTTTTGTCCAAGGAAGAGGGGTTGGCTGCCACACAAGAAGCCAAGGATGAACAGGGCACACAAACCACTACCAATGAGGGCCAGTTAAGTCCTGAGGAAGACGAACCATCCCTCATTTTGGGACAAAATGAGCCCATACCACAACCAGTTGTGGTGAAATCCACAGATGTAGCGGTAGATGGTGAGATTGCAGGGTCCAGTTGAATCCAAGGCCCCAGATCAACATCCCCTATTGGGCATGTTATTTTAACTACAGCAAGAAGACCATACTAACACCAAAGTATGCATCACAGACTCCATCCTGACCAGGAGTTAAATAATGAAATTATAGCTGTTGTCCACTGTCAGCGGTCGGAGGATGATAGTGCCGCGTTTGATAGGGCTCTAGCCCAGAGATTGTGGGTAATGGATTCACCAAACAGAACATACTGCATGACCTTCATACTAGCCTGCACAGAGTATTTTTCCCCACCATACCATCCCCCTCCAGCTCCAACCTTACTGCTTCAGATGATGTCCCAGTGCACTCCATCAGACCAGAACAGGAGAGCAGAAGAGCCAGCACGCAGGGACTCTGCTACTCAAACAGAGTGTCCTCATGTGGAGCATATTGTGTTCCCCTGTATTAGACCACCTAGTTTTTATTCATCAGATGCTGCACATTATGCTAGTCGTAATGAAGCTCAGATGTATGCTCTGTATCCTCCTATCCATCAAGCACCACAATACTATCAACCCAACGCTCCTGTACCAACTCAGTACAACAGCAACACAGTGAAGGATACTCTGACTTCACCGCTTCCCTTAGGTCCACACAGGACTAGTTTTTAATTTATTTTATAGGTTTCACAGTTTTCTGTTGTGTATAATGTTGTGTTTATGTTGTGTGTGTTTGTAATTTTGTTTTCTTGATCCCATGAGGGTCTGTTTGCGTTAATTTTGGCCCTTATTTGGCTAATTGTTGACCAGTTTGGTCTTTATTTTATTTTTATAAAATATTTTGCAAAAAATTCAAGTGTCCAGTGTTTAATGTCTTTTTCTTGTAATCACAAAAATAAAAAAATAAAACATTTTTTTTAGTATTGCTTCATACTAAACAAACAAAAAAAAAACATTAAAATAATCTGAAAAACGATCTCGCACACGTAAGCCACTTAAATATGGCCTAGATGTATTCCAGATAATCGAGGTTGGAAACGATGCAAGATTTTCTTCAAAATATATCTCCAAACCATCATGGTCTCGGACATAGTTATGAAGAACACAGCATGCTTTTACCACTTGATCAACGGTCTCTATATTTAAGCAAATTACAGTGTAAAGAACTCTCCACTTGTTTACCATTATGCCAAAAGCACATTCTACAACCTTTTGGGCTCGGTTCAGATGGTAATTAAAGATCCTCTTCCTGGAAACTAAGCCTCGCTTTGGAAATGGTCTCAAGAGGTTGGTGGAGAGCCAAAAAGCCTCATCAGACACATTACAAAAGGAGCTTAATCAGAGGTTTCAGGAAGAGGTCAGGGTGGGGGGAAAAAAAATTTGGTTCATGAGAAAATGACGCCCAATCTTTGAGGCCTTCAACACCCTTGAATCTGATAAGCTCCCATATCCACCTACATCCACCGCTACAAATTTATAGTTAATGTCAGCCACAACAATAAGAATTATCGAAAAATACATTTTATAATTAAAATATAAAGAACCAGAATGTGGCGGCTTCTGTACACTAATATGTTTACTATCCACTACCCCTAGACAGTTTAGAAAATGTGCTACTTATTCAAAACCTGCAGCTACTTGGAGTAAGGTTTAAACAGTAGGTGCAGGCATCACAGATGGGACCAACTCCTCCCAAATCAGAGTACATGTCTCCTTTACTATATTGGCTATTGTAGTTTTACCCACAAAAAACTAGAACTGCAGGGACGAAAAAGTTTCTCCAGTTGCCAGGAATCTGAAAGAGAAAAAAAGAAAAAAAAATGAGAAATACATCAATATACGAAAAAGGGAAATTGAGGCTCAGGGTCAATGAATATTGGATAAAAATAGATTTTTTTATGTGATGTATAACGGATAAATATAAGGTATGTGCCCTTGTGGGTCAGCAAATACACAGATTAAAATCAGATTAAAATCAGATAAATATACAATATGGCAAATAAAACTGATAAAAACAGCCAATTGATAAATATAAATTGACCACAGTATCTAATAAACCAGCCAATTCTTGAGGAATATCTGAAGAATAGTGAGACCGAACTTGTAATCCTGATAATAAATATCCATGAAATAAAGTGCATAGTATAGTAGTCACTGATAGGAATAGATAGTTTGTAAAAGTCAATCACATTTATGTGTGAATATTTGTAATCCAAACCACGGGTTTTGGCTCCTTATGCAAGGAGCCTGCTGCTAGAGACTTAGCGATCTCAATGGTATGCAGCGATGTTTGAAAAGAACTTGTAACAATGTTGATGGACAAGAGTTATATTGCATATAACTACTAGCTGAGTACCCGGCGTTGCCCGGTTTTTCCTTCCTAATCCTTGTTAGGGAGGAAAATAAACAAAGGAGGAAGCTTTTGACTTCATTTCCCGTCCTCATATATTGATGTCATATCCCATCATGATATCTCGACCTCCTATCCTGACCTCCTATCCCATCCTCATATCCCGACCTCCTATCCTGACCTCCTATCCCGAACTCCTATCCCGACCTCCTATCCCGTCCTCCTATCCCGACCTCCTATCCCGTCCTCATAGCCCAACCTCCTATCCCGTCCTCCTATCTAGACCTCCTACCCTGACCTCCTATGCCATCCTCATATCCCGACCTCCTATCCTGACCTCCTATCCCGACCTCATATCCCGACCCGTAATATGTGTACCAAGTATTGAAATATCTCCAGCCGTACGGAAGTTATGTTGGAACATACATTTCCCATTGATTTGCATGGGACTTTAAACAATAACCCCGACCCTCACACATGGGGGTAGTTAAGGGTTAAATTAACAATCCTATATTTTAAGTGGACATATAAGTAACATGTGACCAAGTATTATCAAAAATATCTCCAGCCGTTTGGAAGTTATGCAGTAACATAAATTTCCCATTGACTTGTATGGGACTTTAAACATAAACCCCGCCCCTGGCAAATGGGGGTGAGTAAGGGTTAAATCACCTATCCTATGTTTGTTGTTGACATATAAGTAACATGTGTGCCAAGTTTCATGTTAATATCTTTAGCCGTTTGGACGTGATGCTGGAACATACACACATACATACACACACATGTTGAGTTTTATATATATAGATAGGATGGCTTGTTTCTCCTGAGCAGAGACCCGCTGCTAGAGACTGAGCGGTCTCAGATAAATGCAGTGGGATTAGTGGGCAAGTAAACCGGGGGACTGCAGAGCTCCATAATACAGTAAGGCTGTATATATAGTACATGGTGTGGCGCTGGCGGTCCCGACTTTGTGCAGAAGATCGATGCTGATAGAGACACGGCCGTCTCAAATCGTACAGCAGATGATAGTATTTGGTCCAGTCATCAGAGTGTCTGCAGCGGCACTGGTGAATATTCGCATAGTTGCATATTCGGGGAAGAAAACAGTGAGGTGGTGGACAACTTTACTATTGGTTGATAGGGATGTTGTTGATAACCTTTGACAAGTGTATGTGCATCATTCTTATTGGCCCACAAGTGAAAAGAAGGAATATGCAAATATTAACATATGCGAATATTCGCACATGTGAATATGCACACATGCGAAAATGCGCATATGCGGGAAAAAAGCTAATATTCGCAATTTTGAATTTGCGATAAAAATTAAAAATGCGAATATTCGTGCCCAACACTACTCTAGAGTATAGGCTGGATGGTGTGGCACTTTAAAATACAAGCTGGGTGCATTTCAAGTCCTCCATAGGACTTTTCCTCAGCAGCTAATAATAACAGTGACCAAGAAATACATCAAACATTAAAGTTTTTCTCCAGTGTGAAAAAAATACACAAACAACTTTGGTAATCTGAAAAAAAAAAAAAAAAACTGAAAAAAAATTATTACCTGCTGTATGCTCCCCAGGAACTTTTTTTTTTGTATTTTTGTTAAGTCATACCACAGTGCTCTCTGCTGCCCCCTATGTCTTTGTCGCAAAATGTCCAGAGCAATAAAAAATGCAATATAACAAACGTATCCTGCACCAAACAGTTCCAGATACACACACAGGTGTCAGCAGAGAGTAATGGGTTCAGATTGTTAAGAACTATACAAATTCCCACAATTTGGCAACCTGGCTCTTCATAGGGTGGAGCATCATTTACTATACACTAAGCAGCGTTTTTATGAGAAAAGCAATAAGGCCCACACTATGTTGGCTAGGCGCCTACATAATCGGTGCGGCCGCTTAATCGCCCTCGGCCCTGAAGGACTCCTCGGGTGTCCTCCACTATCACCCAGCTGACATCTCCCGTCTCTTTGTTAATTACTATTCTGCTCTGTATTCTCTTTCTTCACAGCTTCCGTCAGAAGCTGTCCCCCTTGGTTTTTGCTCTGTGCATTGAACGTGTTGCGGCCATGACCAGGAGGGACCCGGACATCGCTGGCATTCCTATACATGATAGAGATTTCAAGATTTGTTTATTTGCTGATGATGTACTCCTCACGCTCTCTTGTCCCTTACTTTCTCTTCCTAATCTCTACAGAGCTCTGCATGACTATGGTGTGGTCTCCGGCTATAAAGTTAACCTCTCTTAGTCAGAGGCTCTCCCTCTCAATCTTCCCTCCTCTGTGTCTACTCTCCTACGCTCTAACTACTCTTATAAATGGTCTACCTCTGCTATCAAGTACTTAGGGCTCCATATCACATCCCACTATTCCTCTCTCTACTCTACTAACTACCTCCCCCTTTTTCGGGAACTTAGGGCCTTACTTGAGAAATGGCGGTCACAATATATCTCCTTTTTTGGTAGGATTGCTGCGTTTAAAATGATGATTTTGCCCAAGCTACTGTATTTTTTTTCAAACGTTGCCGACTCGAGTACCCCTGTCCGCTCTTCGCTCATTTCAATCTGCCATTTTCCACTTCATCTAGGATGGGAAGAAACAACGACTCCCGATGTCGGTTATGCCAGCGGGCAGGGTGATGGGGGGGGGGGGGTTTGGCGGTTCCTGATGTGACTTAATATTACTGGGCTGCCCGTCTGCGTCACTTTGTGTCCTGGTCCTCCTACCATGCATAAAGCCGCTGGATGAAATTGGAGAAGCTGTGGCTAGCCCCTATTCACCCGAATACCTTCCTCTGGTCCCCTCCGGCGTCTTCTGTTTCTTCTTCTCCTCTCCTGGGTCCTATGTCTTTCTATAGATATGTATAGGGATATTGTTCTAGGAAGTCTAGGCTGTTTTCTCCGTCCTCCCCCTTGCGATTTTTTCTTTATCATGCGGACTTTGCCCCTGGTCAGTCGTCCCTTATGGTGCGTTAATGGGGGTCTAGGGTTTTATTTCGCTGGGCTGATGTAGTGGATCCCATATCTCGCTCCCTCCTACCTTTTGAACAGTTGGTGTCTCACTGGGATCTCCCACATCTGAGCATTTCCACTACATGCAACCTAGGCACTTTTTGTCCTTTACACTGGGTTCGATAGTGGTGTCTCAGCCTACTGGGTTTGAGCAGTTGTGCCGTGATGGACCTCAGACGCGGGATCTTCTCTCAGACATATACTCTTGCCTCCTCCATCCCCCGGACGGGGAACCCCCGACTCACCGGTATGTGTGCCGTTGGGAGGCGGCCCTTGATACCCCCATTACCTTTCCTCAGTGGCGTGTGATTTGGGAGACGGCTTCGAAGGCTTCTATTTGTACAGCTTATAAAGAAACCCAATACAAAATGATTATGGGCTGGTATCATACGCCCAAGCTCTTAAACAAATTGAACCCATCCATCCCTCCTCAGTGCTGGCATTGTTGAGTGGGTTTGGGCACGGTGTTCAATATCTTTTGGTCCTGTCCTCTTATAGGGGATTCTTGGAGGATGGTACAGCGATTGCTATCTTATGTTTTGGGTGTCGCGACCCCTCTAAATCCACATATATACCTTCTCCATCTTTTTCACCCTGCTTCATCTAAAAAACTCTTCAAGATTTTTATGCAAATTGCTTTAGCCGCTAAGACCCTCATATCTAAATGTTGGAAGAGAACTCTTCCTCCCTCTGAGTCTGACCTGTTGGCCCGTATCCGTGAGATCCACTCCTTAGAATCCCTCATTGAACAAATCTGTCCCCTCCTTTCTTGCGGTTTGGGAACCTTGGGACCGCTTCTCTGACCGACGGCCACCTTGATCTATCTAGCTCTAGCTCTCTTCCTTCTTTTTCCTTCTGATTCCCTTTCCTTCTCCCCATAGACTTTGTGGTCTGTTCTGTGTTTGTCTTTGTGATCCCTTTCTGTGTCCCTCCTCTCCCTCTCTCCCCCCCTTTTGTTTCTCCCTTGTTTGCAGCCCCTTGGGCGTCATAACCAATTACGTCATTATTTGGGGGGTGAGCCCTCATGGGCTTCCATGGCTAATGGACTGATCATGCTGTCTTAGTGCTGAGGTGTTGGATGCTTTTGCTGGTGTTTATATACCCTTTCTGCCTCGCCATAGCTGCCTTTTGTTAGCCTGGTCTCAGTGTTTTGTTTGCTACCTGTTGGGTCTACCCCTCCATGCTGTTATTTGTGCATTTCTATATTTTGATTGGTATTTTGATAAACTCTTTAATAAAAATTACAGTAAAAAAAAAAGAACTATACAAATTCCTGTGGAGCATACATCAGATGCTAATTACTGGATGTATTAGGAGTTTAACATACAAGTAAGTTAGAAATATGGTTTACTTTCGTGCAACAGTTGATTTGCTAAATATAATTTTCTAGCGGAGTACACATTTAAGCAAACACAATAAAAAGGGGTTGAAATAATACATACCTTAATGTGATCAAGAGCCTAACTACAGGTGGAATTGGCTTCCTCATATAAGTCTCCTGAAGAGTCAACGAGGGCCTCAAGATGCTGAGCAAATTGTCAAAAGAAGAAATTGACATTTGTATAAAATCAAGAAATTTTTTAGGGTACCTAAAAAAAGGGGGGGGGGGGAAATAAAGAAACAACCACATATTGCATAGGTTTCTACACAGGTTTGCTGATTTAAAAAAAAAAAATAATAATAATAATATATATATATATATATATATATATATATATATATATATAGACAAAGAATAAGTCAGCCAGCACTTTAGTTGATACCAAACTATTATATGGACCTGGCCTACAGGTGCACGCTACTAGGCTAGATATACAGCAACAGAAGAATGCAGCAGCACACTGCCAGCACAAGGATATAGGTGCAACATGAATATGCAGTTAAAACATGGAGAGCTATACAGCTATGGTGTAATAGATGCAAATGTGAAACTATGAAGTAGTGAGGCACTTAGCTCGCAAATTTGTCTCCGCCGGCGGTCAAATAGCTTGGACCGTCCCACCGCGATAAGGTAGCCTCCTGGGACGGACCCTACTCTGTGAATATGCCTCTGTGTGAACAGTTCAGTAAGCATGGCAAGATCTGGAACATCCAAGCCACCTTATATACACACCTGATAGAGGTGGGTGGGGTGCAAGGCCAACATGGAGGTAGCCACTCCCCCGTATGTGCAATACAGACAAAGAATAAGTCAGCCAGCACTTTAGTTGATACCAAACTATTATATGGACCTGGCCTACAGGTGCACGCTACTAGGCTAGATATACAGCAACAGAAGAATGCAGCAGCACACTGCCAGCACAAGGATATAAGTGCAACATGAATATGCAGTTAAAACATGGAGAGCTATACAGCTATGGTGTAATAGATGCAAATGTGAAACTATGAAATAGTGAGGCACTTAGCTCACAAATTTGTCTCCGCCGGCGGTCAAATAGCTTGGACCGTCCCACCGCGATAAGGTAGCCTCCTGGGACGGACCCTACTCTGTAAATATGCCTCTGTGTGAACAGTTCAGTAAGCATGGCAGGATCTGGAACATCCAAGCCACCTTATATACACACCTGATAGAGGTGGGTGGGGTGCAAGGCCAACATGGAGGTAGCCACTCCCCCGTATGTGCAATACAGACAAAGAATAAGTCAGCCAGCACTTTAGTTGATACCAAACTATTATATGGACCTGGCCTACAGGTGCACGCTACTAGGCTAGATATACAGCAACAGAAGAATGCAGCAGCACACTGCCAGCACAAGGATATAGGTGAATCATGAAAATGCAGTTAAAACATGGAGAGCTATACAGCTATGGTGTAATAGATGCAAATGTGAAACTATGAAATAGTGAGGCACTTAGCTCGCAAATTTGTCTCCGCCGGCGGTCAAATAGCTTGGACCGTCCCACCGCGATAAGGTAGCCTCCTGGGACGGACCCTACTCTGTGAATATGCCTCTGTGTGAACAGTTCAGTAAGCACGGCAGGATCTGGAACATCCAAGCCACCTTATATACACACCTGATAGAGGTGGGTGGGGTGCAAGGCCAACATGGAGGTAGCCACTCCCCCATATGTGCAATACAGACAAAGAATAAGTCAGCCAGCACTTTAGTTGATACCAAACTATTATATGGACCTGGCCTACAGGTGCACGCTACTAGGCTAGATATACAGCAACAGAAGAATGCAGCAGCACACTGCCAGCACAAGGATATAGGTGCAACATGAATATGCAGTTAAAACATGGAGAGCTATACAGCTATGGTGTAATAGATGCAAATGTGAAACTATGAAATAGTGAGGCACTTAGCTCGCAAATTTGTCTCCGCCGGCGGTCAAATAGCTTGGACCGTCCCACCGCGATAAGGTAGCCTCCTGGGACGGACCCTACTCTGTGAATATGCCTCTGTGTGAACAGTTCAGTAAGCATGGCAGGATCTGGAACATCCAAGCCACCTTATATACACACCTGATAGAGGTGGGTGGGGTGCAAGGCCAACATGGAGGTAGCCATAGCTGTATAGCTCTCCCTGTTTTAACTGCATATTCATGTTGCACCTATATCCTTGTGCTGGCAGTGTGCTGCTGCATTCTTCTGTTGCTGTATATCTAGCCTAGTAGCGTGCACCTGTAGGCCAGGTCCATATAATAGTTTGGTATCAACTAAAGTGCTGGCTGACTTATTCTTTGTCTGTATTGCACATACGGGGGAGTGGCTACCTCCATGTTGGCCTTGCACCCCACCTCTATCAGGTGTGTATATAAGGTGGCTTGGATGTTCCAGATCCTGCCATGCTTACTGAACTGTTCACACAGAGGCATATTCACAGAGTAGGGTCCGTCCCAGGAGGCTACCTTATCGCGGTGGGACGGTCCAAGCTATTTGACCGCCGGCGGAGACAAATTTGCGAGCTAAGTGCCTCACTATTTCATAGTTTCACATTTGCATCTATTACACCATAGCTGTATAGCTTTCCATGTTTTAACTGCATTTTCATGATTCACCTATATCCTTGTGCTGGCAGTGTGCTGCTGCATTCTTCTGTTGCTGTATATCTAGCCTAGTAGCGTGCACCTGTAGGCCAGGTCCATATAATAGTTTGGTATCAACTAAAGTGCTGGCTGACTTATTCTTTGTCTGTATTGCACATACGGGGGAGTGGCTACCTCCATGTTGGCCTTGCACCCCACCCACCTCTATCAGGTGTGTATTTAAGGTGGCTTGGATGTTTCAGATCCTGCCATGCTTACTGAACTGTTCACACAGAGGCATATTCACAGAGTAGGGTCCGTCCCAGGAGGCTACCTTATCGCGGTGGGACGGTCCAAGCTATTTGACCGCCGGCGGAGACAAATTTGCGAGCTAAGTGCCTCACTATTTCATAGTTTCACATTTGCATCTATTACACCATAGCTGTATAGCTCTCCATGTTTTAACTGCATATTCATGTTGCACCTATATCCTTGTGCTGGCAGTGTGCTGCTGCATTCTTCTGTTGCTGTATGTATATATATATATATATATATATATATATATTCAGTTCAAATAAATAAAAATAGGCAAATCTAAAACATAAAAAGGGATATACCTTCTCAAAGTCTGGTGCCAAACGGATAAAGTGCCTTCATAAGACATCTGCCAATGTAGAGGATGGACCCAGTATTGGTGTCTCCTTTGAGAAATAGGCTACAAAAACAAGTTTAACATTTTTTAACATTTCACACCCATATTTATATATATATATATATATATATATATATATATATATATATATATATATATATAAAACACACAAACCCGACGCATCATCTGGATCATGCATGCCAAAAGCAACAGCAAACAGCTTGCAGCATCATTGGGGGCCAATCTTCTTGGGGAGCAGACATTCTGAATAAACAATGCCTTCCAAACCACAAAAAAGCCAAAAATGCATCCGCCGGGGCAGGTTTAAGTAGAACTCTACAAAGGAAATTAAATCAGGAGGGGGCAGATACTTCCATAATGCACTATCTACACAAATGAAAAAACGCAAGAAAAAAATGCCAGAATAAACACCAGATGCAGGAAATTGCACTGTCGTTTTTTCAGGTGTTGTTTCTTGCGTTTTTTTTTCCACACAAAAAACGCAGGACAAAAAAACAAGTAGAAACAGCCTTAGAGTTAGAAGGGAGCCATTAGTATTCACCGTGAGTTCTACACGTGCAATAAACTTGCCATGTAGAATCCGTTTTCCTGCTTTTCCATCAAAGGCCAAAATGTGGTAAAAAAGTTTAGAACAACCTTGTAATTTTTCAGTTTCTTCAATACTTGGTTGTGGGTCTGAATATTTTAGCACCTGAGAAATCAATGATATGTAATACATAGCAAAGTATAAAGAGAACAAGGTAGTGAATTAAATCTGCAGTCTTCATTAAGAATTCATAAGAATTCAGTTAAAAAATATTAGGCTACTTTGCATACTATTATTCTGCGTGACAGTGTAAATGAATGTATTGATGATTCTGTATGCACCTGCCTGGTTGAAAATTACATTGTGTTACAGCAACCAGATATATGACAGTAAGAAACATGGTAATATTGGGAATATATAATGCTTTCTTTCTATCACTAAGATGCATTAGAAGGATTTAAAGGGGTACTCCGATGGAAAACATTTTTTTTTTAATCAACTGGGGCCAGAAAGTTAAACAGATTTGTAAATTACTTTTATTAAAAAATCTTTATCCTTCCTGTACTTATTAGCAGCTGTATATTACAGAGAAATATCTTTTGTTTTTGGATTTCTTTTTTTTCCCCTGTCCACAGTGCTCTCTGCTGACACCTCTGTCCGTATTAGGAACTGTCCAGAGGAGCATAATTTTGCTATAGGGATTTGCTCCTGTTCTTGAAAGTTCCTGATATGGACAGAGGTGTCAGCAGAGAGCATCGTGGACAGAAAAAAAAATCCAAAAAGAAAATAACTTTCTCTGTAGTATATAGCAGCTAAAAAGTACTGGAAGGGTAAATATTTTTTTTATAGAAGTAATTTATAAATCTGTTTAACTTTCTGACACCAGTTGATTATTATTTTTTTTCCACCGGAGTACCCTTTTAAAGAACATTGACTGAATCCAATGATAGGTCACTACAAACTTCTTTGGCTTCATTTGCCTTGTAAGTTATTTATTTAAGACTGAAGGCCTTGGGAATGCTGATACATACAAACATATTTTAATTCACCATACAATAGTCTCTGGAATAGGTTTGAATGGAAATATAAATAATTCTGTAGAAAAAGAACCTTTTAAAAGAAACCTTGTAAAAAAAATACAATAAATAAAAACCCCTGATTATACAGTGTACCACTATGTGTGCTAATGTACTTTATCTGATTTCACTTTTTGCAGTCTATTGATTATTTCCATTGCTTATGTGTGATGTATGATTAATTCTAATCAAGAGTGCCAAAGACCAAGAGGGTCCCATCTGCTACATATTCCTCATAAAGAGTTCCAGTGACAAAAAGAGCAACATTGTCTACAGGACAGCAATGATAAGTTGCACAAGGGCTTTGCTGCGTTTTAGGACCTATTGGGCTTCAGGCTGGATTTAGTCACCAGGGTAGCTGAAATGGCTTTACTACAGTTAACTATACCACGTTGTTTTGTCAACGTGCAGAGTCTGACGTGAGCTACAAATCGCAGGAGAAACATTTAGGGGCCAACTAATATGAATCATTATAACTTCTTTTAATAATGAAGGATTCCAGAACTATGAATATTCAAGTAAGCTTAGACACTTTGCAGGAAAAGTTCAAGGACCCCTTCAATACCTCATCCATGTCTGAATCAAGTTATTGTATTACTTCAGAACATTGAATTGTTCCGTGTTCCATTAGGGTTAAGTAAAAGAGGAGAGACGACCTTTTTATATTACCAGCCTTTTTGTTCTGCTGTTCATTCTGCTAGTTGTCATTTATTACTACACCAATACACTTGTAGTAATAAGTAGTTATGTATTGAAGCAGATATAATACCCATCATTATAGTGGTACTCTGGCCACAAGACATCTTATCCCCTATCCAAAGGATAGAGGATAAGATGCCTGATCGTGGGGGTCCCGCCGCTGGGGACCCCTGCAATCTAGGATGCAGCACCCACCTGTAAGTACTGCCAGAAGTGCTGGACGTTCACCGTTTTTTGCCTCAGGGACAGAGTATCGTGACATCATGATACTCCATCCCCGTGGTCGGGAGGCAAAAGCTCCAGCGCTTCTGGCAGTACTTAAAGGTGGGTGCTGCATGCTAGATTGCAGGGATCGCCAGCAGCGGGACCCCCAGAATCAGACATCTTATCCCCTATCCTTTGGATAGGGGATAAGATGTATTGGAGCCCGAGTACCCCTTTAAAGGTACCTGTTAATAGCAGCCATTTGTACAATTTATCATGGATTACTAGAAAATGTACATGGTCTACAGACCTGTAACTCTTACATTCTTGACAGGAACTGGGTCAATAAGGGGGACATTTATCATTGTGTGCATTGATAAGTAAGATCTGAAGGCTTTTTTTTTTTTTTTGCTTATGCGTTACAGATTTATCATACTATCACATGGGGTTGATACTTTTTGTGAGGCTTTTTTGGCACTTGTAAAATTTGCTCACATATAAAGGAGTTTTGTACTCCAGGTCAGACCTGGAGAAGACTTGTGACTTTTTGTACGGGTTTTGTGACTTTTTTGCTTACGTGCAACTTTCGCACATCATAAATACATGACCACTGCAAAGTAAAAACTGAAATTTGCTTAAGTAAGGCTGATTGTAACTTTTTGCTTACCCAAAAAAGTCACACAAAAAAGTGCTTAGGCACACATGCGACCTTTTGCTCGCCCGTAATAAGCAAAAAAAGAAAAGGCTCTAAATACCTTGGTAAATGTCCCTCTAAGTTTTTAGTTTCTTTATCAAGTTCAGGTAAGAAAGAAAGTGGTTGTCACGATTCGGCAGGCTGGAGGTGGATCCTCTGTGCCAGAGAGGGATAGGCGTGGACCGTGCTAGTGGACCGGTTCTAAGCTGTTACTGGTTTTCACCAGAGCCCGCCGCAAAGCGGGATGGTCTTGCAGCGGCGGTAGCAACCAGGTCGTATCCACTAGCAACGGCTCAACCTCTCTGACTGCTGAAGATAGGCGCGGTACAAGGGAGTAGACAAGAGCAAGGTCGGACGTAGCAGAAGGTCGGGGCAGGCAGCAAGAATCGTAGTCAATATGGCAATAGCAGGAGGTCAAGTACACAGTATGGACAAACACAGTAAACGCTTTCACTAGGCACTAAGGCAACAAGATCCGGCAGGGGAGTGCAGGGGCAGTGATCAGATATAGTCTGGGAGCAGGTGGGAGCCAATTAAGCTAATTGGGCCAGGCACCAATCATTGGTGCACTGGCCCTTTAAGTCTCAGAGAGCTGGCGCGCGCGCGCCCTAGAGAGCGGAGCCGCGCGCGCCAGCACAAGACAGCAGGGGACCGGGACGGGTAAGTGACCTGGGATGCGACTCGCGAGCGGGCGCGTCCCGCTGTGCGAATCGCATCCCCGACGGCCATGACAGTGCAGCGCTCCCGGTCAGCGGGACTGACCGGGGTGCTGCGGGGAGAGAGACGCCGTGAGCGCTCCGGGGAGGAGCGGGGACCTGGAGCGCTAGGCGTAACAGTGGTTAAGATATAACTTTAGAAAATGTTTCAGATTATCAAGCTATGTCCAAGCCTGTATTTGCTAGCAGCACTTCAGTGAGTTACGAAAAAAAACAAAAAACATAAATACTGCTGATATAGCTACTGCTGCCCCATTTAGTTGAATCCACATTGGGCAGAACTGATTACCAGATTTGTGATTGATTTTACCACTTTCTATGTATACAGGAAATAATGGAAGAGATGTCCAACAGCTGCAGAGTTCTAATACATAAATTTATTGAAGCATGTTAACCCCTTAAGGACCAGGCCATTTTACATCTTAGGACCAGAGCGTTTTTTGAACATCTGACCACTGTCACTTTAAGCATTAATAACTCTAAGACGCTTTTACCTATCATTCTGATTCCGAGATTGTTTTTTCGTGACATATTCTACTTTATGTTATTGGTAAAATTTTGTCGATACTTGCATCATTTCTTGGCAAAAAATTCCAAAATTTGATGAAAAAATTGAAAATTTAGCATTTTTCGAACTTTGAAGCTCTCTGCTGGTAAGGAAAATGGATATTCCAAATAATTTTTTTTTTATTCACATATACAATATGTCCACTTTATGTTTGCATCATAAAATTTTCGAGTTTTTACTTTTGGAGACACCAGAGGGCTTAAAATTTCAGCTGCAATTTTCCAATTTTTCACAAAATTTCCAAAATCACAATTTTTCAGGGGCCAGTTCAGGTTTGAAGTGGATTTGAAGGGTCTTCATCTTAGAAATACCCCATAAATGACCCCATTATAAAAACTGCACCCCTCAAAGTATTCAAAATGACATTCAGTCAGCATTTTAACCCTTTAGGTGTTTCACAGGAATAGCAGCAAAGTGAAGGAGAAAATTCACAATCTTCATTTTTTACACTTGCATGTTCTTGTAGACCCAATTTTAGAATTTTTACAAGGGGTAAAAGGAGAAAATGTATACTTATATTTGTAGCCCAATTTCTCTCGAGTAAGCACATACCTCATATGTCTATGTAAAGTGTTCGGCGGGCGCAGTAGAGGGCTCAGAAGCGAAGGAGCGACGAGGGGATTTTGGAGAGTACGTTTTTCTGAAATGGTTTTTGGGGGGCATGTTGCATTTAGGAAGCCCCTATGGTGCCAGAACAGGAAAAAATACCCACATGGCATACCATTTTGGAAACTAGACCCCTTGAGGAACGTAACAAGGAATAAAGTGAGCCTTAATACCCCACAGGTGTTTCACGACTTTTGCATATGTAAAAAATTTTTAAAAAATGTCACTAACATGTGTGTTTCCCCCCAAATTTCACATTTATTCAAGGGTTAATAGCAGAAAATACCCCCCAAAATTTGTAACCCCATCTCTTCTGAGTATGGAGGTACCCCATAAGTTGACCTGAAGTGCACTACGGACGAACTACAATGCTCAGAAGAGAAGGAGTCATATTTGGCTTTTTGAGAGCAAATTTTGCTCGGGGGCATGTCACATTTAGGAAGCCCCTATGGTGCCAGAACAGGAAAAAATACCCACATGGCATACCATTTTGGAAACTAGACCCCTTGAGGAACGTAACAAGAATAAAGTGAGCCTTAATACCCCACAGGTGTTTCACGACTTTTGCATATGTAAAAATTTTTTAAAAAATGTCACTAAAATGTGTGTTTCCCCCAAAATTTCACATTTATTCAAGGGTTAATAGCAGAAAATACCCCCCAAAATTTGTAACCCCATCTCTTCTGAGTATGAAGGTACCCCATAAGTTGACCTGAAGCGCACTACGGGCGAACTACAATGCTCAGAAGAGAAGGAGTCATATTTGGCTTTTTGAGAGCAAATTTTGCTCGGGGGGCATGTCGCATTTAGGAAGCCCATATGGTGCCAGAACAGCAAAATAACCCCCACATGGCATACCATTTTGGAAACTAGACCCCTTGAGGAACGTAACAAGGCATAAAATGAGCATTTACCCCCCACTGGTGTCTGTCAGATCTTTGGAACAGTGGGCTGTACAACATTTTTAATTTGCACAGCCCACTCTTCCAAAGATCTGTCAGACACCAGTGGGGTGTAAATTCTCACTGCACCCCTCATTACATTCCGTGAGGGGTGTAGTTTCCGAAATGGGGTCACATGTGGGGTTTTGTTTTTTTTGCGTTTGTCAAAACCGCTGTAACAATCAGCCACCCCTGTGCAAATCACCTCAAATGTACATGGTGTACTCTCCCTTCTGGGCCTTCTTGTGCGCCCCCAGAACACTTCACGCCTACATATGGGGTATCTCCGTAGTCGGGAGAAATTGCGTTACAAATTTTGGGGGCTTTTTTCCCCTTTACCTCTTGTCAAAATGAAAAGTATAGGGCAACACCAGCATGTTAGTGTAAAAAGTTTATTTTTTTACACTAACATGCTGGTGTAGACCCCAACTTCACCTTTTATAAGGGGTGAAAGGAGAAAAAGCCCCCCAAAATTTGTTAGGCAATTTCTCCCGTTTACGGCGATACCCCATATGTGACCCTAAACTGTTGCCTTGAAATACGACAGGGCTCCAAAGTGAGAGCGCCATCCGCATTTGAGGCCTGAATTAGGGATTTGCATAGGGGTGGACATAAGGGTATTCTACGCCAGTGATTCCCAAACAGGGTGCCTCCAGCTGTTGAAAAACTCCCAGCATGCCTGGACAGTCAACGGCTGTCCGGCAATACTGGGAGTTGTTGTTTTGCAACAGCTGGAGGCTCCATTTTGGAAACAGTGGCGTATCAGACGCTTTCATTTTTATTGGGGAGGGGGGCTGTGTAGGGGTATGTGTATATGTAGTGTTTTTTTTTACTTTTTATTTAATTTTGTGATAGTGTAGTGTAGTGTTTTTAGGGTACAGTCGAACGGGCGGGGGGTTACGGCGAGTTTTAGCTGCCGCGCAAAATTTGCTGCATCGCAAACTTGCAGCCTGATACTCACTGTAAGCCCCCTGCCCATGTGAATGTACCCTGTACATTCACAGGGGGGGGACCTCCAGCTGTTGCAAAACCCCAACTCCCAGCATGCACAGTCCATCAGTGCATGCTGGTAGTTCTAGTTTTGAAACAGCTGGAGGCACACGGGTTGGGAAACACTGAGTTAGGAAACAGACAATGTTTCCCAACCAGTGTGCCTCCAGATGTTGCAAAACCACAACTCCCAAACATTCTCAGGCATGTTGGGAGTAGTAGTTCCGCAACATCTTTAGAGCCAGATGTTGCCGAACTACAACTCCCAGCATGCTTGGAGTTGTAGTTTTGCAACATCTGGAGGACTACAGTTTGCAGACCACTAATACAGTGGTTCCTTATCTGTGCCCTTCCAGATGTTGCAAAACTACAACTCCCAGTATGCCAAAACTGTCCAAGCATGCTTGGAGTTGTAGTTCTGCAACATCTGAAGGGCCAGATGTTACAGAACTACAACTCCCAGCATGCCTGGACAGTAAGGGCATGCTGAGGATGTGTAGTTTTGCAACATCTGAAAGGGCACAGTGGTCTCCAAACTGTGGACCTCCAGATGTTGCAAAACTACAACTCCCAGCATGCCCAGACGCCAAGGGCTGTCTGGGCATGCTGGGAGTTGTAGTATACAGGGTCCCATTACAGCAATGCATGTCACTTTACGGCGACGTGCATTGCTGTAAAGGGACCGACCGCGGCTGAAGATCAACTCACCTGTCGCCGCTGCCACCGTCTGGATCCAGGTCTTCAGGGACGAGGTAAGTACCAGGGCCGGTCCCCAGCAGTCCCCCGTCCCCCGCCGCGTCCTCCGATGTTCTTCCCGTCCTCTCCGGACTTCAAGGGGCCGGGCAGGGCTGGAGGAAGTAACAGCCCCCCCTCCTGCGATTGGTCGGTTAACTAACCGACGGATCGCAGGGGATCGGAGGAGGTGGCAGGCTTGCCACCTCGCTCCTAGGCTCCAGCATGGTTCTGGCTGTCTGTGACAGCCGGGATCATGCAAAATTACCGGGCGGTCGGGTCCCAGAGACCCGATCAGCCCGGTATCGCCGCAGATCGCAAGGCCCCCCTCGGCGTTTGCCCTGGATGCCTGCTGAAGGATTTCAGCAGGCACCCGGTTCCGATCTCTGCCCGGCGAGCGGCAGAGACCGGAAAAGGCCATGACGTTGTGGAACGTCATTGGTCCTTAAAGTCCAAGGTGCCATGACGTTCCACAACGTCATTGGTCCTTAAGAGGTTAAAATCCAAAACGCACAACCTTGTAGAGCAAAAGAACAGGTTTGACATGTTTCATCATATTGACTTAATCATAGACCATAAAATACTACAGGAAAATACTAATTTAAAAAACCCTCTTCAAGTTACGAGTCTGTGACACATCCGAGATACATTGAATGCAAAAAAAGAAGATAAGATAATATGAGAACGCTCAATTAAGAATCACATGTTCAGACCAGGAAAGAACACCCAATCAGATCATTGATAATGCAACAGACGAGTGCAGTGGCGTTGCGACCCGGGTGCGGGGGGTGCGGCCCGCACCGGGTGCCAAGACGCTCCGCAGCACCCCCCCCCTCCCCAGCTACACCGACACCCCCCATCTGTGCCCGACCGGCCACCCGTCCGTCAGCACCCCCCCCCCCCTGCCTTCACCTGCACTGTGTGTGTGGTGCGCCCGTCCGTCAGCAACCCCCCCCCTTTCACCTGCACTGTGCGCCCGTCCGTCATCACACCCCCCCTCACCTTCACCAGCACTGTGCCCGGCCTCCGCTCCCACGTCTGCGCCGGCCTGACGTCACACCGCATGGCCGCGCAGGAGGACGTCAGTTACGCCACTCGCAGGAAGAGAATGAGCGCTGCGCTGGATGGGTGAGTGTGTGTGTGTCTGTCTCTATCTATTTTTGTGTGTGTGACTGTGTGTGTGTGACTGTGTGTATGTGACTGTGTGTGTGTGACTGTGTGACTCTGTGTGTGTGTGACTCTGTGTGTGTGTGTGTGACTGTGTGTGTTTGTGTGACCGTGTGTGTGACCGTGTGTGTGTGTGTGACTGTGTATGTGACTGTGTGTGTGTGTGTGTATGTGACTGTGTGACTGTGTGTGTGTGACTGTGTGTGTTTGTGTGACTCTCTGAGTGTGTGTGTGACTCAGTGTGTGTGTGTGTGTGTTTGTGTAACTCTGTGTGTTTGTGTGTGTGTGGGGGGGGGGGGGGATTTGAACCAGCGATCTAATGTGGGGAGACTTTGACCCATTGTGGGGAACCTGCAAGGGAACCTGCGGCCTAATGTGGGGAAGCTACTACCAAATGTGCGGAGTCTATGCTACCTAATGTGGGGAGTCTATGCTACCTAATGTGGGGAATCTATGCTACCAAATGTGGGGAGTCTATGCTACCTTATGTGGGGAGTCTATGCTACCTTATGTGGGGAATCTGTGCTACCGAATGTGGGGAATCTATGCTACCTAATGTGGGGAAACTGCTACCTAATGTGGGGAATCTGTGCTACCTAATGTGGGGAAATTGCTACCTAATGTGGGGAAATTGCTACCTAATGTGGGTAATATGTGCTACCTAATGTGGGGAAATTGCTACCTAATGTGGGTAATCTGTGCTACCTAATGTGGGGAAATTGCTACCTAATGTGGGGTAACTGATACCTACCTAATGTGGGGGAACTGGTACCTACCTAATGTGGGGGAACTGGTACCAAATGTGGGGAAAAGATGCTACCTAATGTGGGGAAACTGCTACCTACCTAATGTGGGGGAACTGCTGCCTACCTAATGCTCCCCCCCTGGCAGTAGCACCCTCATCATCCACCAGCAACACCCACCCACCCCCAGCAGCACCTCCATCAGCAGATCCTGATGGTTGATGATGGCAGTGCTTCTGCCAGGAGGATGATCCTGCTGATGGATAATGGGGGTGATACTGCCAGGGGGATGGCCAGTAGCACCCTCATCATCCTCCAGCAACACCCCCCCAGTAGTAGCACCCCCATCATCCACTAGCTACACCACCAATACCCCCCTCCCGTGGTAGTAGCATCAGCTAACGGATGTTGAGGGGTGATACTGCGGTTGTGGTATTATATTCAGAGGGCGCTGTTTGTGGTAATATTATATTCAGAGGGCGCAGTGGGTGGTAGTATTATATTCAGAGGGCGCAGTTTGTGGTAATATTATATTCAGAGGGCGCAGTTTGTGGTAGTATTATTAGAGATGAGCAAACTTACAGTAAATTCGATTCGTCACCAACTTCTCGGCTCGGCAGTTGATGACTTATCCTGCATAAATTAGTTCAGCCTTCAGGTGCTCCGGTGGGCTGGAAAAGGTGGATACATTCCTAGGAGAGAGTCTCCTAGGACTGTATCCACCTTTTCCAGCCCATAGGAGCACCTGAAAGCTGAACTAATTTATGCAGGAAAAGTCATCAACTGCCGAGCCGAGAAGTTTGTGACGAGTTGTATTTACTGTAGTTCGCTCATCTCTATGTATTATATTCAGAGGGCGCAGTGGGTGGTGGTTTATATTCAGAGGGTACAGTATGTGGCCGTATTATATTCAGGGGTACAGTATGTGGCAGATTTATATTCAGGGGTACAGTATGTGGCAGATTTATATTCAGGGGTACAGTATGTGGCAGATTTATATTCAGAGGGTACAGTATGTGGCAGATTTATATTCAGAGGGCGCAGTTTGTGGTAGTATTATATTCAGAGGGCGCAGTGGGTGGTAGTATTATATTCAGAGGGTACAGTATGTGGTAGTATTATATTCAGAGGGTACAGTGTGTGGCGGTATTATATTCAGGGGTACAGTATGTGACAGATTTATGTTCAGGGGTACAGTATGTGGCAGATTTATATTCAGAGGGCACAGTGTGTGGTAGTATTATATTCAGTGGGTACAGTGTGTGGCGGTATTATATTCAGGGGTACAGTATGTGGCAGATTTATATTCAGAGGGCACAGTGTGTGGTAGTATTATATTCAGAGGGCGCAGTGGGTGGTAGTATTATATTCAGAGGGTACAGTATGTGGTAGTATTATATTCAGAGGGTACAGTATGTGGTAGTACTATATTCAGTGGGCACAGTGCGTGACGGTATTATATTAAGGGGTACTGTATGTGTTGGTATTATATTCAGAATGTACAGTGTGTGGCGGTATTATATTCTGGGGTACAGTATGTGGCAGATTTATATTCAGAGTGTACAGTATGTGTTGGTATTATATTCAGAATGTACAGTGTGTGGTAGTATTATATGCAATTGGTACGGTGTATGGAAGGTTTATAATCAAAGAGTATAGTGTATAGTAATATTATATTTAGAGGATACAGTGTCTGTCAGGTTTATGATAATAATTGTTTTCATATAGAGGATGAGAATGTGATGACATAGTGAGGAGACGTCTGGGCGTCACATTCTGCAGAGAGAAGTTTTAGCTGGAACAAATCCTGGCGGTATGTACCATCTGAATTAGATAAGGGAAGACTATAGAGAAGACGTCACCTGTAGTCACTGATATCATTGTGTATTCTCTTCCCTATAGAGAAGACGTCACCTGTAGTCACTGATATCATTGTGTATTCTCCTCACTATAGAGAAGATGTCACCCATAGTCACTGATATCATTGTGTATTCTCCTCACTATAGAGAAGACGTCATCTGTAATCACTGATATCATTGTGTATTCTCCTCACTATAGAGAAGACGTCACCTGTAATCACTGATATCATTGTGTATTCTCCTCACTATAGAGAAGACGTCATCTGTAGTCGCTGATATCATTGTGTATTCTCCTCACTATAGAGAAGACGTCACCTGTAGTCACTGATATCATTGTACATTCTCCTCACTATAGAGAAGTCACCTGTAGTCACTGATATCATTGTACATTCTCCTCACTATGTCCTATCAGAGCTGTAGTCACTTGTCAGTTCTACAGTTAGGTCAGTGAAACTACAACTTCCAGCATAACCTTACCACTGCTCAAAGGGATACTCTACTGGAAAACATTTTTTTTAATCAACTGGTGCTACAAAGTTAAACAGATTTGTAAATTACTTCTATTTAAAAATCTTAATCCTTCCAGTACTTATTAGCTGCTGTATAAGCGATTCACAGGAAGTTATTTTCTTTTTTAATTTCTTTTCTGTCTGACCACAGTGCTCTGTGCTGACACCTCTGTCCATGTCAAGAACTGTCCATAGTAGGAGCAAATCCCCATAGCAAACCTATCCTGCTCTGGACAGTTCCTGACATAGACAGAGGTGTCAGCAAATAGCACTGTGGTCAGACTGGAAAGAACTACACAACTTCCTGTGGAGCATACACCAGCTTATAAGTACTGTAAGTATTAAGATTTTAAATAGAAGTAATTTAAAAATCTGTTTAACTTTCTGGCACCAGTTGATATAAAAGTAAATGTTTTCCAGTGGAGTACCCCTTTAAGTAATTCTGGGAGCTGTATATTTAAATGGTGAAAACTTCTTTAACACTTTCCCATTCTGTGGCAACTGGTATATCTGATTATTATACTGGAATTTCTCACAATGCGCTACAACAGTGGTGTCTGTCACAACAGGCTAAAAACTTACTGGGGGGAGGTACGGGGGTGACACCATTTTCTACCGCACCGGGTGACACCAACCCTAGCAACGCCACTGGGCGAGTGAACACTGCAGGAGTTGCAGACTCCCACAAATTGACCTTATATAGGACCCTAAAGAATTCCAAGAGTATGGTGAGTTCACATATGTTGCAATACTTATATAAACCAGTAAAACATGAAAAAACATTAAAAGCTAAACCCCATAAGTGATACATGTCAGAAATAGAATCAAACGATTGAATATATGTAGCAGCGTGTAAGTATAAATAAGTATATCAAAAACCAGTGGAGTAGCTAGCAGCAAATGGGCATAGAACTAAATAGATGCAGTGGGAACATTTTACATGAATAAACAATAAATAGATTGTAAATATGTATACATGTAATTAAGGTAAATCCGAAATAAATGAATTATTAAATGAATTAAATATAACAATATTTTTATATGAATGTAGAAGTAATCCAGACACAACGAAAATCTACAGTAAATACCATAAGAAATATATATATATATATATATATATATATATATATATATATACATATATATATATATATCCATATATGTGTGTATGTGTGTATATACTAATAATAAAATAGTGATAGTAATAATGTCACTATACTTATAAATACATTTTAATAATTCAAAACAGTAAATCATATTTTACTTGGTTGAACTATTTTTGTGCAATTTTACAATATCAAAATATGATTAAGATTTGTCCAATTGTTATTGAATTAGGGGTGCAAGGAGTTCCAAGAAAGGAGCCTACTTTAGGCATCATGCTATACCTCAGTCTCTTGTCATCTTGCCCATCATCTACACCAACATGACTATCACATGTAGTCAACTATAGGCATCATGGGGGAGATTTATCAAAACCTGTGGCAAGGCAAAGTTGACCAGTTGCCTATAGTAACCGATCAGATTCTTCTTCTTTCATTTTTCAGAGGCCTTGTTAAGAATGAAAGAAGTTATCTGATGGGTTCCTATGGGCTACTGGGCAACTTTGCCTCTCAACAGGTTTTGATAAATTTCCCCCATATATCTACCACCTGTACATTCATTAAATCTACGCAGTGGGAGGGGGAGGGAGAGAAAGGTATAAGAAAGTGATATCGCTAGGTATACTATACAGAATTTGTTGGTGTAGTAGTTTGAATATACCTGAGTCCATGGGTATTTGCACCACATCTAGTAAATGTTGACTGGCAACAACTCGGTTCAAGTGTCGCATATTTATAGGAAGCCCAAGGGACGTAGAATGGAACTTATGATACGAGCCTGAGTCCAATGCAATAATCCTCTCATACATGTATGACGTGTTCCCCTTACTATTTAAAGCTTCAAACTTGGGAACTTATTGCAACTTCCATTGGCTAGTAAGCAATGCCTTGGCTATTATGCAAATAATACATGTTAGGTCTCTGGCTTTTTGAGGGATACGATCCATGTCCATAAACAACAACGGCAAACGCGGCTTCCAGACTATACGAATATGTAATATATCTTCCAAAAGCACTTTACATGTGTTCCAAAATGGTTTCATTAAGAGACACTCCCAGAGAATATGAATTAGTGTGCCCATATGACCACAGTTACGCCAGCAATGTGAAGACGCATTTGGGTACATTTTCGCAAGGTGGTCTGGGGTGTAATACTACCGCAGGCTAGTTTTCATTGCTGATTCAATATGAGAAACACACTTAAAAGCAGAGAATGGACGTGTAAGAGCAGCTCTCCATGTGGCCTACAATGTGTTTCTCTTTAAAGGGGTATTCCAGGAATTTAGCCCCAAGACAAGCGCAGATCCTTCATAAGCATGTCCATTACTGTCTGCCAGGTACATACTAAAATCCCCTTATGGTGGATAACCCCTTTAATTCTCTATCCCACATATGGAATGCATAAGAATTGGGAAAAATTAGGGTTTGTGTGTACGCAGAATATATGGGTTGTAATCTTTTCAAGTTGCTCGCTAGAAACAGAAAAGTGTGGTTGTGTGTGCCCAGCCCTGAGGCTGTAAGAGAGTGTAAGAAATGCCTAAGTAGTAAATATTTATAAATATTATAAAAGTAATTGTGAGAAATGGAAAAGGAATCATGTAAGTGTTGAAATGGCGCTATGGCATCTGAGGAATAAAGGTGTCTGACATGTGTGAGGTCTTTGGCTATCCAAGAACGAATATCCAGCTGCAGAATCTTAGATTGGATCACAGTGAGTGGCAGGGTTTGTATGTTCGGGGATTGCGTGGAAGGTATTATAGAGAGGAATTTGAACTATGCTGCATAAAAGGCCTTAATGATAGGGTTGGAAGTAATAAAAGGACATCTCTGATCTGGTATGGAGCTACCATAGCTTGTTCAATGTGCACTGATCTAGTCTTGGTTAAAAGGGACATCCCTACCCTTGGTTTATTTCCCTCCCACACGAATTGAGAGAGAATGAGTCTGGCTTTATCAAAAAAAAGGTTGAGGGACAAATATAGGTAATGTGCGGAACAGATACAGAAAGTGAGGCAGAAAAAACATTTTAAATGCGGCAACTCAGCCTGTCCAAGAGATATCTTACCCAGTCAGCCTCTGTACTTCCTCTGTGATGGTTTTTAAAAAGGGTTCATAGTTGTGAGAATAGAGTTGTTTATGTGGATCAGACAATTTTATACCCAAATAGTCGAGGCTGTCGGCTTTCCAATCAAATGGATGAAGAGTCTTTAAGTGGGCTACCGTGTTAAGAACCAAGTGTAGAGGGGGGGGGGGGGGGGGCTTGTGTTTTTGTAGCGTTCAAATGGTAGTAAGAGAGGGAACTGACATGTCAGCACTGACAGAGGACGAAGGTTCGGTAAGTACTAGGATTATGTCGTCAGCGTAAAGGGAAATTAGGTGTTGGCAGCCTTCTATAGAAATACCAGAGACTTGAGGGGCTAAATGAAAGGCTTGAGCAAGGGGCTCCAGATAGAGGATAAATATAAGGGGGAAAGGGGGCATCCCTGCCATGTACCATTCATTATCATAAATCCCTCCAACAGTGCTCAATTAGCAAAAATTCTCACTGAAGGCAAGGTGTATAAAGAGGCGATAGCGTTAAAAATCTCTCCATCAAACCCCATATATTGGAGGACTGAGAAGGCGTACGACGAGCAGAATCAGTCGAACGCTTTCTCAGCGTCGAGGGTCAGTGCCAAGGTAGGAATGTTGTGAACCTCAATGTGGTGGAAAATATGTAAAAGATGTCTAGTGTTATCCCAGGCCTGACGACCAGCAATAAATCCGACCTGGTCAGCAGGCTAGGTAACACTGTGGCGAGACAAATGGCCATTACCTTTGCAAATATTTTGAGCTCGTGGTCCAGGAATGTGGTCCAGGAACGAAATTAGTCTATAGTTTTGAGGGGCCGGGTGGGGGGGGGGGGACTTGTCTGGTTTCGGTAAAGTTACAATAAGAGCTTGCAAATTTTCTTTGGGAAAACCACCTCTTTCCATAGCAGACTCGCAAAAATCAAGTAAATATGGGGAGACTGTGTCACAAAAGGTACGATAATACAGATTCATAAACCCATCAGAGCTGGGGGCTTTTTGAGATGGGGAAGATTTGATCACCTTCATGATTTCCGTTAATGTGATATCTGCATTTAGTTTACCTTGCTGGTCTGCGTCAAGCCTCAGAAGGTGAACAGAAGAAAGGAAAGATTGAATAGTAGAGGAAAGATCAGGAGGTATAGGGGGTAGATAGATGGAGGTTACAAAGGGAACAGTAAAAAGACTGAAAGCCATCAGCAATGTCCTTAGGGGTATAAAGTGTATCCCCAGTAACAGGGTAAGAGAGTTGTGCAATTTTTGTTTTGTCGTGCTTAGCTTTAAGCCGGGAGGCCAGTAGCTTGCCCACTCTGTCATTTTGCAAGTAGTACTGCAGCAGCGCGGACCCGACTCAGGTAATTATGCCACCGGGGATGGGGGAGGCAACGGGGCAGCGGCGCCGGCAATGGGTGCCGCTGCCCCTTCTCTCCCCCTGGCTGTCGGCGCCGCTTCTCTCCCCCTGGCTATCGGCGCCGGCACCGATAGTCAGGGGGACAGAACGGGCAGTGGCGCCGATAGCCAGGGGGTGAGAAGGGCCGGCAGCAGGGCTCTATACCCCAGGAAAGGCAGGGGGAGAGAAGCGGGCAGCGACGGCCTCTCTCCCCCTGCCTTTCCTGGGGCTGTATCGGGGTATACACGCGCACACACGCACCCTCATTTTACCATGGATATTTGGGTAAAAAACTTTTTTTACCCAAATATCCTTGGTAAAATGAGGGTGCGTGTTATAGGCCGGTGCGTGGTATACCCCGATAAATACGGTATTTGATGAAAAAGCCTCATATATAGGCTTTGTGGCAATTCCAAAGAGTGACAGGATCATGGTAGGTAGTTGTATTAGTTTGGGAAAAGGAGTGTAGGTCAGACTGTAAAGACTGGGCATGCTTCGGATGTGACATTAGAAATGGACTCGCCCTCCACAGATATGTCTGTGGGGTTTGGAACTTCTCATGTAAGGACATGGTCACTGCCGCATGGTCCAACCAAGAAATAACTTCAATGGTAGCACCAACTAATGCAGACAACAAGGCTAATTTTGCTGCATGTAATTATAATTTTTTTAAGTAATAAATTAAAGACAACCTATAAAAATTTGATATAATTGTAACCGTATGGACCTATAGAATAAATATATCATGTCATTTTTTACTGAAAAGTGCACGACGTAGAATCGGAAGCTCCCAATAGGTACAAAATGGTGTTTTGTTTTTCAAATTTGCCCCACAAATATTTTTTTTCTGTGTTCGCCGTAAATTTTGTGGTAAAATGATTGATGTCATTACAAAGTACAATTGTTGGTGCGAAAAATAAGCCCTCATATGAGTCTGTAGGTGCAAAATTGAAAGAGTTATGATTTTTAGAAGGTGATGAGGAAAAAATGAAAGTGCAAAAATTTAAAAACCTGTGGTCCTTAAGGGGTTAATAACCATAACTCTGAACAGGCAGCAATGAATGAAAACATTGTTATCACAAAATAAAGTGACCAAGTACTCCTCCCAGCCAGCACGTACGGGTGAGGTAAGTATACGGAGCACAGTGAGGACATTTGTAATTTTAGCCACCTAGAAAGAAAAGGTAAAACAAAAAACAGTACTAAAAAATTATCAGTAAATTAAACAATCAGGACAAAGGATATGTAAAACAATGGTGTTAATTCGAAGGCACTGGTGGGGGACAAGTCCATGCCGAAGCCAGACAATACGTCCAAACACCCCAGCCGTACTCACAGCGAATAACAAAGAGTACCGGGATCACTTCACAGTAGCTCAATCATTCTGGACTTTCCGAGGAGGTGATGTTCTGGTGGTTGAAGAGGGTTCTACAGGTATTTTCCAGCGAGACAGTAGCTCTTGGCCTTCCTTTATTGTGTGGACAACATACATCTGATTGTCTCTGCGGACAAGGAGACACACTGGAAATCCCCAGCGATAGGGCATTTTCACGGCCCGAAGAGCACCAGTAATAGGTTGTTAGTTGCGGTGCAGTTGTAGTGTTGCCGCTGATAGGTCCGCATATAGCGAAATATGGTGGTATGGAGCCGGCAGGCCATTGTTGATCCGAGAAAGTTCCATCAAGTGTTCTTTCATAAAAAATAAGTGACTAAGGGCCAAAATGTCCCGGGGGACCAAGTCATCCAAATGTCGTGGGCGGGACACCCTGTGGGCACGGTCCACTTCCAGTTCTTGTGCAGAGCAGGTCTGCAAGACCATTTTAAGCAGCGAGCATACATAGGGTAGAACCTCTGCAGGGGAGATTGACTCAGGGACCCCCCCCCCCTCGAATCTTGACATTGTTGTGGTGGCTACGATCTTCAAGGTTGGCTACTTTAGCCTTCAAAGTTGCCACATCTTTTTCCACAGCATCATGTGCCTCAATAAGGTCATATACTGATAGAGCCCCCAGTCCATCGCCATCATCAGCGGGCATAGATACAGTTGCCCCCCCCTATGTTTACCTAGGTGTTCCAGGCAGGAGAGGAGTAGCGAGGCCTTTGTTTCAGAGGGCTTCCTGAGGGAGAAGAGGCTTGGCTCGGCATGGAGAACCTCCATGTGAGGTAGCCGCGTCCTGGCCATGTAAGTGCGCCGGGCTGGGGTTCTTAGGAGAGGTAGAAGCCAAGGTGGAAGGAGCTCCGTCATCAGGTATGTAAGGCTCATGAAGCACAGGGTCTGATATGGATCTTCTGTGCAGTTGTGGTGCAGGTTCACCTTCGGCGCCATCTTGGATCCGGGATCAGGAAAAGTAAAATTTAGCAAATTCTTCTTCTTATGTACCAGCATGATCAGGAGAGATTCCGGAACCCGTAGGTGTAGAATAGTCCCAGGTCCATGCTTTGTAGTCGCTAGGAAAGGCTGGAATCCCTGGAGCAAAGCTAAGGTGCCCCTTGTTTGTTGATGTTCAATGTTCCTACTGCATATATTTAGTTCTATGTTCATTTTGCTGGTGGCTACTCTATGTCTACCCAAGATATGCATTTATTTAAAGTGGTACTCCGGCCCTAATACGTCTTATCCCCTATCCAAAGGATAGGGGATAAGATGTCTGATTGTGAGAGTCCCGCCACAGGGGACCCCCACGATCAGACATCTTATCCCCTATCCTTATGATAGGGGATACAATGTATTAGGGCTGGAGTACCTCTTTAATATGCTCATTCATTTCCTGATATACTTTTTATACTATGTATACTTACATGCTCCTACATATATTTACTCTTTTCAGTAATGTAACACTCTCCTCTATCTTTTTCTGATATGTATCTCTTTTTTTCTTTATATACTATATATTTCTTTATATACTTTATATCAGGGGTCTCAAACTGGTGGCCCTCCAGATGTTGCAAAACTTCAACTCCCAGCATGCTGCAGCTAACGGCTGTCGGGAATGCTGGGAGTTGAAGTATTGCAACATCTGGAGGGCCACCAGTTTGAGACCCCTGCTGTATATACTATTTACTTCAACACAAGTCTGAACACACCATATTCTTGGTATTCTTTAGCATCTTATATCAGGTTTAGTCTGCCCCCTGCATTGTCATCCGGTGTTCTTTCCTGGTAAGAACATGTGATTCCTAGTTGAGCGTTCTCATAATAACTTTATTATCTTTGTTTCTGACATTCAATGTACCTCCGATATGTCACATGACTCAGAGAGGGTTTTTAAAACTGACATTTTCTTATGGTCTATGATTAAGTCGATATGATAAAATGCCTCAGGCCTGTTCTATCATTCCATGTTGCTTGTATTTTGGATTTAACATGTTTCAATAATGGTCATGTTGGATGATCAGGAACCCTGTAGCTGCTACATATCTTTTCCATTGTATCCTGCATACTTGGGCTGTGCCGCGGCCATCTTTGCACAACAGCAAGTATGTGAGGGTGAGAGCTGAATTTTACTTTTTTTTTGTTGCAACTTTCGGTGTATAGGGGTTAGATCCACAAAAAATCCACATAAAGTGCATACCATTTTTGTTGTGTATTTGTGTCAGATCTGCATAAAACATTTTGATGCTTCTGGAATGATCCAAATTCAAGTATTCATATCCAGTGCCTCAGGCAGCACAAACTGTTAATACAGCCCCAGATTATATCTAGATATACTGTACTATCAAAACATACATCTTTGAATATATTAATTGGGCACTGTCAGATTCAAAAACATTTTATATGTTGTACATCTTGGCAAAACATTAACCTTTTTAATATACATCTTTGTCCCAGCTGAAGCACAGGCTGGGACAATGTACAGTAAGGAAGAGTGGGACTAGCACTCCTCTGTGCTCACTTCTGTTCTTTCTATAAGAATCCTGTCTGAAAACAGAGAGTAGGGGGTTACAGAGTAGTCTGCAGAGTCTGCAGTGATAGGATAAAAAGATCCAGCTCAGCACAGCAGACTCAGGAAGGTAGTAAATGCATGCTGAGTAAGCGGAAGCTTAATGTTTGCCTCAGACACACCACTTACTGAGCAGTGGATGTTGGAATGAGTGAGCAGCAGATCAGTGGGATATGTGAGGCAAATATCGAATATCGAATATTGGTGGGATGGGAAGATAAGATCCCAGACCTCCCTGATAACTCTTGGTTTAAGCAGGATTAAAGTAATGGCAGGTTCCCTTTAATACAATGCTAAAAAAAAACAAGTTGTATGAACTTCAAACTTTCTGTCCAATTCATCCTTTATAAACATAACTCCTAACAGTCCATATATATATATATATATATATATATATATATATATATATATATATATATATATATATATACCGTATATACTCGAGTATAAGCCGACCCGAGTATAAGCCGAGACCCCTAATTTCAACCCAAAATCCCAGGAAAAGTTATTGACTCGAGTATAAGCCTAGGGTGGGAAATACCTCATCCCCCCCTGTCATCATCCAGACCCGTCATTAACATCCTCATCATCCCCTTGTCATCATCCCACACATCCCCCCTTCATCATCCCCTTGTCATCATCCCACACATCCCCTTATCATCCCACACATCCCCCCTTCATCATCCCCTTGTCATCATCCCACACATCCCCTTATCATCCCACACATCCCCCCTTCATCATCCCCTTGTCATCATCCCACACATCCCCCCTTCATCATCCCCTTGTCATCATCCCACACATCCCCTTATCATCCCACACATCCCCCCTTCATCATCCCCTTGTCATCATCCCACACATCCCCTTATCATCCCACACATCCCCCCTTCATCATCCCCTTGTCATCATCCCACACATCCCCCCTTCATCATCCCCTTGTCATCATCCCACACATCCCCTTATCCCACACATCCCCCCTTCATCATCCCCTTGTCATCATCCCACACATCCCCTTATCATCCCACACATCCCCCCTTCATCATCCCCTTGTAATCATCCCACACACCCCCCCTTCATCATCCCCACCCCCCTTCATCATCCCCACACCCCCCCCCCCCCTTCATCATCCTCTTCTCATCATTCGCCCTCAGTGGTCTTCAACCTGCGGACCTCCAGAGGTTTCAAAACTACAACTCCCAGCAAGCCCGGGCAGCCATCGGCTGTCCGGGCTTGCTGGGAGTTGTAGTTTTGAAACCTCCGGAGGTCCGCAGGTTGAAAACCACTGCGGCCTTCAACATGCGGACCTCCAGAGGTTTCAAAACTACAACTCCCAGCAAGCCCGGGCAGCCATCGGCTGTCCGGGCTTGCTGGGAGTTATAGTTTTGAAACCTCCGGAGGTCCGCAGGTTGAAGACCACTGCGGCCTTCAACATCATCCAGCCCCCTCTCACCCCCTTTAGTTCTGAGTACTCACCTCCGCTCGGCGCTGGTCCGGTCCTGCAGGGCTGTCCGGTAAGGAGGTGGTCCGGTGAGGAGGTGGTCCGGGCTGCTATCTTCACCGGGGGCGCCTCTTCTCCGCGCTTCCGGCCCGGAATAGAGCCGTTGCCTTGACAACGACGTATCTGCGTCGTTGTCAAGGCAACATGACTATTCTGAGGCCGGGCCCGAAGCGCTTAGAAGAGGCCTCCCCGGTGAAGATAGCAGCCCGGACCACCTCCTCACCGGACCACCTCCTTACCGGACAGCCCTGCAGGACCGGACCAGCGCCGAGCGGAGGTGAGTACTCAGAACTAAAGGGGGTGAGAGGGGGCTGGATGATGTTGAAGGCCGCAGTGGTCTTCAACCTGCGGACCTCCGGAGGTTTCAAAACTACAACTCCCAGCAAGCCCGGACAGCCGATGGCTGCCCTGGCTTGCTGGGAGTTGTAGTTTTGAAACCTCTGGAAGTCCGCAGGTTGAAGACCACTGCGGGTGGGGGAGTTCACTCGAGTATAAGCCGAGGGGGGTGTTTTCAGCACGAAAAATCGTGCTGAAAAACTCGGCTTATACTCAAGTATATACGGTATATATATATATATATATATATATATATATATATATATATATATATATATCATCAAGGATGGTTTTAAAATTTTAATTTGATGTTATGGGAAATGAGTCAATCTCACCACCTGTGTCTTGCCTGCTATTTGACGATAAGGACTTGATATAGTTTTTTATGAACAGAGACAAGAACACAGGAAACAGCCTGATGAACGTTATTATTTCCAACAGGACTGAAACTACAAATTCACATCTCGAGCATTCACAATTAATAACTAGAATAAATGCAATCAGCTTAGCAAAACATCTAAAATACAGGTTAAACTTGCTGCAATGATCAATTCGAGGAGCTTGCTGAGCAGAAAAAATAAGAAAAAAAACCTTTTCACAGAGTAATGAGTGAGTTTCTCGAGTCATTAATTGAGCCACATGTGCTCCTGTACGGAACTGGGTGGCAAAGAAAGCGAAAAACACTTTTCATATCACAGTAGAGGGGGAGAGACTTTAAAACTAACGGTGTGAGTCTTCATAGACTCCGTGAAACAAAATGTATCGTTTTATATATTCAAGTCTAGTTACTCACAGCAATTTCCATTAGGCCACAATTACAACAATAGCCTTCTTAAAACAGCAGGTACCTACTTATCTCTGCTATAAAATAGCATGGCTGTACAAAATCAAGAAATGAAGAATTTAATTCCCATTTAAAGAATCATAGGAAGAAAAATGCAAATCATTCCCTATATATCATTGGAGAACAAACCTATGAAGAGCCACTGATTATTGGCATGAATATGTATAATATGATGAGTAGATTTCATTATTGGAAGAAACGTCTTCCTCTAGGCCTCAACACATATAGGAGACACTTGCTATAAAAAACTGAGTATAAACCACTGGATCAAAGTGTAACAGCTCAGTTAGACTGGTTTCAATGTGAAAATAACCTCTTCATCCGAAGGAAGGAAGCTGTCTCTTTAGTATCACTTATTGCTCGTGACTACTCTACACAGGGCCGCATGTGCCATGAGGTGGCACCACCTAGTGGAAAGCATTTAAATGGGCACGGTCACAAACCTTTTTTTTTAATATGTTGTAGTACTTATGTACTACAACATATCTCTAATATACTTCCATATATATATTTTTTTTTTTAACTAAAATATTGTATTTTATATTTAAAAACCGGCCATTAGGGTTCTTCCTCCTAGTGGCCAGCTGCAGCCTGCCGTGACGTCACGACTGAATTAGGACCGATGCCAGCCAGGCAATCGGTCCTAATTCAGTCAGCTTGCACTCACTCCCTGCCGGTCAATTAGATAGGCGGGAGCAAGCGCTGAGAAGACAGAGGATGCGTTCATTGGCTACCTAGCCTTGCACGCTGGCCCCGTCTCCCGGCATATACGTGCCGCTGATGCTAAGCAGTGCTGCTGCTGCTGCCTCAGGACTGTCCTGCACTTGGATATGTCCTTTTAGGGGGGGGGCGGGTTGCGCAGCGGAGTTCGGAGTAGCAGGTTGCGCGGTGGGGTTTGGGTTAGCGGGCTGCGCAACGGCCGTGGCCAAGGCCGTAACAAAGATATTGTTTTCAACACAGGGTGCCTCCAGTTGTTTTACCACTAGCATGCCCTGACAGCCAATAGATGTCAGGGCAAGCGGGGAGTTGTAGTGGTTAAACAGATGAGCTAAGGATGGAAGTCGGCCCCCTGCAAACATCAGTGACATTGCGCCTGCTGGGGAAGTCTGCCTGGTAAGTGAGCACACTACCAGGTAGACAAAAAGGCATTTATAAGATAGCAAAAAAAAAAATGTAAGGCGGGGAGGGGGTTAGGGATAGGTGGGCAATAGGCAGGGAGAGAAAAAAAGCATGGTGGAAGCTACTCTTTAACTAGCTCAAAATTAGAGTTGAGCTTCTGATTGTTTGTGGCTCGCCAAACTTTCACACGAGCCGAACCAGGCAATCTGGGGAGCTGAGCTGTGCCTGCAGCTGGACATATCTGATTGACATGCCAAAAGTTGTGTCTATTCACAGTTAACCAAGCAATATGTCCAGATCTGGGAAATCCAGCTTTGCTGAGTGCTATGTGCCAGCATAGCAAGGAAAGAGTTAATTAGTGCTACTGAGTGCTAATTAACTCTTTGTGTGTGTGTGTGTGTGTTTGTGTGTGTGTACAGCCTTTGTTGTATGCAGAAGAAAATCTGACTTACCAACCTTCTTCTTGGTCCATAGATCTTCTTCTGTAGCCCGCCTCTATTGATGGCAGCATTTTTTTATTTAAATAAAATGGTTTATGAGGGCTTGTGGGGGAGTGTTTTTTGTAATAATTTTTTTTTTTTAAACGTGTCATGTTTTTTTTTTTATTGTCTTTACAGGTTTAGTAGTGCGAACCGTCTTATGGACAGAATCCATTACTAACCCGGGGCTTAACGTTAGCCCAAAAAACAGCTAGAGCTGACCTCCATTTATTACCCTGGTACCCACCACCACAGGGGTAGCCGGAAGAGCTTGTAACAACAAGTGTGGAGTGCCAAAATGGTGCTCCTGGGACTAGGCAGTAACAAACTGGCGTTATTTAGGCTAGGAAGGACCATTAGCAATGATCTTTGCCCACCCTGGTAACTTCAGGCTGTTGCTGCGTGGCTATTATATGGATGAAAATGTAAATATGGCTAAGCCCGCACATTGTTTTTATTTATTTATTTATGTGGGGGGGGATGCATAGGGTTCCCCCTATTTTTATTCTCAGACAGATCCAACCAGCAATAGCCGGATGTTACCAGGGTGGGAAAGTACCATTGGTATTGGCCTTTCTCACCTAAAAAATGCAAGCCCATTACTGCCTAGGCTCAACAGCACCATTTTTTTGGTAATAATTGGGGGTTAGTGCAAGCTGTTTTTGGGGCTAACGCTAAGCTCTGGCTTTGCAATGGATTCCATTTATAAGACAGCTTCCATGACACAGGGGTTGATGAAGTGGCACAGGAGGGGGTCGAAGGGGGGAATGAAATAGCACAGGGGGTAATCAATGGGGGCATGAAATGGCAGAGAGGGTGATAAGGGGAAGGAATGAAATGGCACAGGGGGGTAGCAGCCATATTTGTGATGCTGAAACTGGTATCATTTGTACGCCGTAGGATGCGCATCGCGATACAAGTACCCCAGCCAGCAGTCAGCCAATGGGAATTACCAGAATCTGGTTTTCCTAAAAGGTGAAGGTCCCAGAGATGGGCATCCATAGCCTATAATGAGGATATGCCATAAATACCTAAGATTAGAATACTTTTTGAAGCAATACCTATAAAGGGGGCCCATAGCACAGATCAAAATGGGCCTCCTATAACCACATCTGATTTCCTACTAGTACCAAAAGGAATGGGAGTGACCTATTTTTAAGGACCCCATTTGGTCTCTATGGTATGTACAACTTTGTCTTATAGGAGTCTTTCAATACAATATGTTTTGTTTCATATTTTGGTGTGGTTGATACATACCAACCCTGGTACCCAGCAGCTCCCTTTTCAGCATTGTCTGGTTCCCCTTCTCAATGTCTCTTACCCATGCTTCTCAGGCATGCTTTTTTAATTTATTTATTTATGAACAAAAAAATGCATAGGGTTCTCTGTATTTTTATTCTTAGGCAGATACCAACCAATCAGCAACAGCCTGATGATACCAGGGTTGGCGAGGACCATTGTTATTGGCCCTCCCCAGCCTAAATAATGCCAGCTTGTTACTGCCTAGGCCCAGGAGAAAATTTTTGCCTCTACAGGCCTTTTGGTACCGGCTCTTCCTGGTAACCCTCTGGTGGTGGGTACGAGGGTAATAATTGGGGGTTAGCTGTTTCTGGGGCTAATGCTAAGCCCCAGCTTAGTAATGGATTCTGTCAATAAGACGGCTTCCACTACTAAGCCTAAAAAGTCATTTAAAAAAAAAACACGACACATTGTAAAAATTATTTTATTTAAAAAAACTCAGCCCTCGTCAGCCATTTTATTAAAAGATAAAAAAAAAATCCAGTTCATCACTGTAGTCCACCTAATCCACCATAATCCTCTGCATGCATAGAAAAAACCCACAAAAAAATGGGTTAGGGCATTTTTTGCACTCTCCGCTGGGGAGAGCGCCCATAATGCAATGTCTTCCTGTACAGGGAGCCTCCTGTACAGGAAGCCTTTGACTGTCTGGGCATGCTGGCAGTTGTAATTTAGCAACAGCTGGAGTCTTCCTGTCTGGGAAGACACTGCCAGAAGGGTCTGTTAACATTATACAAAACGTACAATGTGAAGAGAGCCTCACACCAACCACTCTGCCTCCTGTCTGTAGTGCCGCCCCTAATGACATCATCATACAAAGAAGATGATCGGCACTGCTTGCTTCTGCTGGGTACTGATCACAATATCGCGTATGACTGGAAAACTTAGATTTGAAGGTAGGTGGTGCTCCGACGTAACACGAGAGTCAATGAAACAAAGCAAAGAGAATGCAAGACTGTCCGCCACTCACTGGGTCTTCTTAATCTTATTTATTAGATAAACATACTAACATATGAACAGTCAAGTAGTGGGGAGGGACACACGTGGGGGGGGGGGATCCAGTAAGGCAACAGCTGGGGAATCTGACAAACAACAACCACATATATAAGTGGCTTGTGTTCATATAGAAGCTTTGACATCTTAGAACATAACCCAATCCAGGCCTATTCCAGGACATATTACTGAAATAAGGCACCATATGACCTAACATTGAGAGAAGCAGCTCTCAAGATCTCATACACAGGTGATATTTGCACCTGTCTGCTTCCGTACGGTATATAGCATAACTTTGAGTGTTATATACATATGAACAAATTAATAGTGAGATATATGCCTGAAATAGGTCTGGTTATTACTCATATGAGTTAGTTAATGAATAGTCCTGAGAACTGGGCGGCCAGTTTATGACTCTAAGGCTATTCCCTAAAGAGCGTAGGGACTTCAGTGCAGCTGTGTTTTTAAATACATTTATTTCCTCACCTTATGTATTAAATAATTCACATTACAAGTTGAGTTTTACTATTTGTGACACATGCAATATAGAGTTTTTTTTTTGGTTAACCCCTCGGGGTTAATTTTGTTGTGGATAGCAGTGGGAAGTGACCCCTGACCGGAGAAGCGTTGGACGGAGCACTATAAGGCGGTACACAGACATACAGCCTCTAGCGGTACACTGTATATGGCTGAAGGCTGTATGTCTGTGGCGGAACTATACTGCACCTAATGTGGGGAAGCTATACTGCACCTAATGAGGGGGAATTATACTGCACCTAATGTGGGGGAACTATACTCTACCTAATGTGGGGGAACATACTGCCAACCTAATGTGGGGGAACTGCAACCTAATGTGGGGGAACTGCAACCTTATGTGGAGAAACTGCTGCCTAATGTGGGGGAACTGCAACCTAATGTGGGGGAACTACAACCCAATATGGGGGAACTACAACCTAATGTGGGGGAAATACAACCTAATGTGGGGGAACATACTGCCAACCTAATGTGGGGAAACTACAACCAAATGTGGGGGAACTATAGTGCCTACCTAATGTGTGGGAACTACAACCTAATGTGGGGGAACTATACTGCCTACCTAATGTGGGGTAACTGCAACCTAATGTGGGGTAACTGCAAACTAATGTCTGGAAACTGCAAACTAATGTGGGGGAACTACAACCTAATATGGGGGAACTACAACCTAATGTGGGGGAACTATACTGCCAACCTAATGTGGGGGAACTACAACCAAATGTGGGGGAACTATACTGCTTACCTACTGTAGGGGAACATACTGCCTACCTAATGTGGGGGAACATACTGCCTACCTAATGTGGGGGAACTGCAACCTAATGTGGGGTAACTGCAAACTAATGTCTGGAAACTGCAAACTAATGTGGGGGAACTACAATCTAATATGGGGGAACTACAACCTAATGTGGGGGAACTACATCCTAATGTGGGGGAACTATACTCCCAACCTAATGTGGGGGAAGTACAACCAAATGTGGGGGAACTATACTGCCTACCTACTGTAGGGGAAAATATTGCCTACCTAATGTGGGGGAACATACTGCCTACCAAATGTGGGGGAACTACAACCTAATGTGGGGGAACATACTGCCAACCTAATATGGGGAACTATACTGCACCTAATGAGGGGGAACTATACTGCACCTAATGTGGGGGAACTATACTGCACCTAATGTGGGGGAACATACTGTCAACCTAATGTGGGGGAACTGCAACCTAATGTGGGGGAACTGCAACCTAATGTGGGGAAACTGCTACCTAATGTGGGGGAACTGCAACCTAATGTGGGGGAACTACAACCTAATATGGGGGAACTACAACCTAATGTGGGGGAACATACTGCCAACCTAATGTGGGGAAACTACAACCAAATGTGGGGGAACTATAGTGCCTACCTAATGTGTGGGAACTACAACCTAATGTGGGGGAACTATACTGCCTACCTAATGTGTGGGAACTACAACCTAATGTGGGGGAACTATACTGCCTACCTAATGTGGGGGAACTGCAACCTAATGTGGGGGAACTGCAACTTAATGTGGGGTATCTGCAAACTAATGTGAGGAAACTGCAAACTAATGTGGGGGAACTACAACCTAATATGGGGGAACTACAACCTAATGTGGGGGAACTACAACCTAATGGGGGGGAACTATACTGCCAACCTAATGTGGGGGAACTACAACCTAATATGGGGGAACTATACTGCCTACCTACTGTGGGGGAACATACTGCCTACCTAATGTGGGGGAACATACTGCCTACCTAATGTGGGGGAACTACAACCTAATGTGGGGGAACATACTGCCAACCTAATATGGGGAACTACAACCGAATGGGTGGGAACTATACTGCCTACCTAATGTTGGGGAACTACAACCTAATGTGGGGGAACTATACTGCCTACCTAATGTGGGGGAACTGCAAACTAATGTGGGGAAACTGCAACCTAATGTGGGGGAAGTGCAACGTAATTTGAGGGAACTACAACCTAATGTGGGGGAACTAAACAGCCAACCTAATGTGGGGAAACTACAACCTAATGTGGGGGAAATATTACTACCTACCTACTGTGAGGGAACATACTGCCTAACTAATGTGGGTGAACTACAACCAAATGTGGGGGAACATACTACCTACCTAAGTTGTTTTTTCTAAACTTAAACCTCAGTTTTCTGATTTAATTGCTGGGATGGCACTTTGGCTGGAAAAAAAAGTTGGTGTGCATTATGGTTTGGGCACTCAGGCTCAAAAAGGTTCGCCACCACTGTCCTATGTAGTCAGTTGGCTGATGCCTATCTGCACCATCGTCCATCCTCTCGCAGGTCTGACTCAGGAGGGGGACCCTTTGCGTTCACCTTCCACTGCCATGGCTGCTGGGGAGGGGAGGGGTGGCAGGAGCAGTACCAGCTCCATCAGCAGCAGCCTGAGTCTACAGTTGCTGGTGAGTAGCTTTCTTCACCTGCATAGTGAAGCAACTCATCAGCAGCAGGTAGACCTGGAGCAGGACTTGAACCTTTGGGTGATGGCATGCCTTGACATGACAATGCCAACACATTGAAGATCCGCTGGACTTCTGGGCAGCCAAACTTGATTTGTGGCCACAACTAGCAGAGTTTGCCCTGGAAAAGCTGTCCTGCCTGGCCAGTAGTGTGCCATCAGAGCGGGTGTTTAGTGCGGCGGGAGCCATAGTCACCCCAAGGAGAACTCGTCTGTCCATGAAAAATGTGGAGAGACTGACATTTGTGAAGATGAATCAGGGATGGACCAGCCAGGATTTCCACCCACCAATGCCTGATGCATCAGAGTAGATTGACCATGGTGCCACACCAACACTTCACAAATATGGATAGTGCTAAACCTATTTAAGACCCTGCTCCCCAGTTACAGACATTCCTCAGACCACAAGTAAGTATTGAGAATGTGCATTGCGTAAAACTTAACTTTTAACAATATTCTTAGGATAAAATATATGGACCCAATTATTATTTTTTTTTAAATCAAACAAAAAGAAAGGTGTGCAAAAAACACCATGTGCTACCTACATCACCAAGTATTGATGTGATGCAAAGACCTCTAAAAGGTGGAAGGGAACAACGTATGGTCCATTGTAACCGGTGGGGGTAAAAACTTTTCCTGTAAGGCTCTACTATCCCATTATTAATTCCCTTCTTGACAAGTGATACTCACCCTAAAGAGGGGGACCCCACACAGGAACCTCTCCCTATTTCCCCCTACAAACATTGCCATTTCCCAGGGTTTTTAGGTGGAAATAGAGAGAGTTACCTCTGTTGGGCCACCCTTTTTAGGGTGAGAAACACTTGCCAAGAAGGGAATTGATATGGTGAGAGTAGGGCCTTACAGGGGAAATTTTTACCCCCACCTGCTACAATGGACCATACATTGTTCCCATCAACCTTTTCGAGGAAAGTGTTGTTAATCTGAAAAAGGGCTATTTCCACCTAAAGACCCTGGGAAATGGCAATGTTTGTAGGTGGAAATAGATAAAGGTTCCTGTGTGGGGCTGCCCTTTTTAGGGCAAGTGACACTTGCCAAGAAGGGAATTAATAATGCGAGAGTAGGGCCTTACAGGGGTAGTTTTTACCCCCACCGGTTACAATGGACCATACGTTGTTCCCTTCCACCTTGTAGAGGTCTTTGCATCACATCAATAATTGGTGGTGTAGCTGGCACATGGTGTTTTTTGCCCACCTTTCCTTTTATTTGATAAAAAAAAAAAAATTGGGGTCCATATATTTTATCCTAAGCATATTATTAAAAGTTATTACATAATGCGTATCCTCAATACTTACTTGTGCAACACTTTTACAGAAGAGATGGTTTTCTTCAGCCTACCTGCCACAGCTACTATTCTGATCCTGCCACCTGCCTGATGCCTAGTGATGAGCGGCATTGGCCATATTCGAATTTGCGATATTTCGCAAATATATAGAGGAATATTTGTCCATTATTCGCAAATTCTGTGTATTCGTTATATTCGCATATGTGAACATTCGCATATTTGCATGTTCACGCATTCGAGGGAGAAATCAGTGGGGGTGGGCAACTTTACTATTGGTTGCTAGAGATGTTGTTGATAACCTCTGACAAGTGTATTTGCATCATTCTAATTGGCCCACAAGTGAAAAGAAGGAAAATGCGAATATTCACATATGCGAATATGCGCATATGCGGAAAAAAAGTAAATATTTGTAATTTTGAATATATACCGAATATATTCGCAATCTTTGCGAATTTGCGATATTCACAATAAAAATGTGAATTCAGTTTGAATTCAGTGTGTAATTCGGTGTAATTCAGCCACTATATGTTCTCCACATGCTGCTGCAAACTCCAGGCTGTGTCATTAAGCTACTATATGCTGCCGCCACCTCCTCTCTGTGTCATTCCGCCACCATGTGGTCTCCTCATGCTGCCGCCAACTCCGGGATGTGTCATTCAGCCACTATATGGTCTCTTCATGCTGGCGCCACCTTCACTTTGTGTCACTCAGGCACTATATGTTCTTCTCATGCTGCTGCCAACTCCAGGCTGTGTCATTCAGCCACTATATGTTCTCCACATGCTGCCTCAAACTCCATGCTGTGTCATTCAGCCACTATATGCTGCACCCAACTCCAGGCTGTGTCATTCAGCCACTATATGTTCTCCCCATGCTGCCACAAACTCCAGGCTGTGTCATTCAGCCACTATATGCTGCCACCAACTCCAGGCTGTGTCATTCAGCCACTATGTGGTCACCTCATGCTGCCGCCACCTCCATGCTGTGTCATTCAGGCACTATATGTTCTCTTCATGCTGGCGCCACCTCCATGCTGTGTCATTCATGCACTATATGGTCTCCCCATGTTTTAGCCACCTCCATGCTGTGTCATTCAGCCACTATATTTTCTCCACATGCTGCCTCAAACTCCATGCTGTGTCATTCAGCCACTATATGCTGCACCCAACTCCAGGCTGTGTAATTCAGCCACTATATGGTCTCCTCATGCTGCCGCCACTTCCAGGCTCTGTCACTATGCCGCTCTGCGACAGTCATTCTAATAGCGGCGCCTGTGATCTGCATGTCATACTGAATAACAGTAATATCACTAACCCAGCACACCCCCTATGTGTGCTACAGCAAGGCAAAGTGTTCTACACCCCTATTTAGGCTCTCTGTAGTCCAGAAATAGCCGTTTTTAATAGTGATACGCCGCAAATAAATTTGGACTGAAACACATTTTTGGGGAAAATTCAGTGAATCACCCAAACCAAATTTATCAAAAATGTGCTCATCTCTAATCTACGCCATTATATACAAGTGAAAAATGAATCCTGTGTATACAGTTCCTTGTAATTCAGAGCCCTGTTCAATGTAAATGCCAAGGTGGTTAAGGATAAAAAAAAATCTAAATGCTTATGTGAAAGGTTAAATTTAGAGATGAATTAAGGATTCCTAATCTGGATAAATGTTAGAACACTATTTTATACCCTGCAGAAAAATAGCAAATGATCAACTTTAGCAAATTTAACTGCTTAGTCAGCAATTAAACATAGCCATAGAGTTGCCTACAAAATCAAATATGTCATGCTAAAATGTAGGCTACATAAATAGCCTGTGCTCCCACTGAATTAACAATGTACTGCACATTACCACATTCAAGGATTAGTTCAGTCATACAAAGCAAATTAAGGTCAAGTGGGGTTCTTGTATGCAATTTACATAGAAGCGTCTGTGTTTCTCAAAGACAGGCTCCACATATACTTTTACATTACAGGATATATACACTTTGGTAGCAGTTTTGTACTGCTCCAATGTACAGTATAAAAGTTAACAAATTCATATTTAATAGATTTTCAGAAAAGGGACCATGATTTATCTAGCATGAGGTCTTCCACTTTTCCATTTGTTTAAGAACTTGCTGTAAAATGGTTGGAATGTATCATTTATGTAATGCTTCAAGCTGCTAAATATATGTTGTACTTCAAGATCAGCATGTTTGAAGATATTGAGCAGATATTGAGCAGATATTGAGTACAAGATTAGAAAAACATAGTTGCTTATTTCCACAGACAGTCTCTTTTGTGTGTCTGGTATTGCAGCCCTGAAACATTCACTTAAATAAATGATTAGTCCAATAAACTCCTGTTACATGACTCCTCTTTTTGGCCATGTTCACACATAGAGGCCCTGATTTACTAAGAGTGAAGTGTAGTTTTCTTTATGTTTTTTTTGATGGGAGAATCAGATATTTTTCCACAATATTTACTAATATTTTCCTACATTTTGCACTTTTTCCTACATTTTACTATGTTCTGATCTGTAGGGTTTTCCTCAGCTCAAATACACCACATTTTTTGTGGAAAGCTTAGTAAGTATATTGGGAACACGCTCCTTTGGACTCAGTATACATACAGGACGTCACTCGTCATTGCACCACGCCGTGCAGTGCATAGCAATGACGCATGGGACGCACACTGGAGGCCTAAAGCAGCGCGGACCCGACCCCGGCAACAGGTAATTATACCGCCGTGAATGGGGTGCCGGTACCGATAGTCAGGGGGAGAGAATGGCGGCAGCAGGGCTCTAGACCCCAGGAAAGGCAGGGGGAGAGAAGTGGGCAGCGGCCGCCTCCCTCCCCCTGCCTTTCCTGGGGGTGTATCGGGGTATATGCATGCACACACACGCACCCTCATTTTACCAAGGATATTTGGGTAAAAAACTTTTTTTACCCAAATATCCTTGGTTAAATGAGGGTGAGTGTTATAGGCCGGTGCGTGGTATACCCCGATAAATACGGTACATTTTTATTGGGGGAGGGGGTTTTTCACATTTTTTTTACTTTATTTTTTTTACTTTTTTTACTTTTATTTTTACACTCTTATAGCAACCATTCGATTGCTAATCCTGTTCATTGCTATGTATAGGAAACAGCACTGATCAGGGTTATCAGTCATCTTCTGCTCTGGTCTGCGGGAAGGCAGATCAGAGCAGAAGACTCCCGGAAGACAACAGAGGCAGGTGAGGGGACCTCCATCTGCCGTGCAGGAGGATCGGACCGCCGCGGCAGCGCTGGGGGCGATCCGATCATCCTGTTAAGTGATCACGATGCTGCAGATGCCATGATCTGTATTGATCACGGCATCTGAGGGGTTAATGGCGGACATCCGCGGGATCGCGGGTGTCTGCCATTACCGGCAGGTCCCTGGCTGTGATCCACAGCCGGGACCTGCCGCGCATGATACCGTCATCGCTCCGATGCCTGCGGTTATGCTCAGGGCATAAATATACGTCCTCATGCGTTAAGTACCACATCACCAGGACGTACATTTACGTCCTGAGTCGTTAAGGGGTTAATCCCAGAAAATACATATAACTTGGTCTAAAATGGGTATGTCACTTTAAAAGCATTTAATGCGTATTTATGTTAAAATATAGGTCAGCCCGTTGCGTCGCTTAGCTTGCTTTATATTGTAATGTGCTAGCTTTTATGGGCTCATTTTGCAGCGACACTGCTGGGATCTGTAGTGCACCAACTAAATACAGTAATGCAGGTAGGTGACAGGAGGTTACTGTCTGAGGTCATCTCATTGCTCAATGCTTTGCTCAGCTTGCTTTGTATTGTAATGTGATAACTTTTATGAACTGGTTCTGCAGTAACACTGCTGGGATCTGTAGTACGCTAACTGGACACAGTAATACAGATCACAAGAGGTCACTGCCTGAGATCAGCCCACTGATCAATGTTTTTCTCAGCTTGCTTTGTATTGTAATGTGATAACTTTTATGAACTGGTTCCGCAGTAACACTGCTGGGATCTGTAGTACACTAACTGGACACAGCAATACAGATCACAAGAGGTCACTGCCTGAGATCAGCCCACTGATCAATGCTTTGCTCAGCTTGCTTTCTATTGGATAAAGGCTTTCTGGGGTCCGTAGTTCCTGTGCACTGTCTGCTTTCTCTCAGCTTTATATATAAGATGGCAGCCACTAACAGTGCTTAGAGTTTTATCAGCCTCTTAAACCCACCAATTTTCTGTCTCCTGATTGGCCTGGAAGCTGTATGTCACATAATGCAAGAAATGATTGGATAACCTCAAGTCACGTGATCTTGCTGCTAGCTGCATGGTATGCTGGGCTACCCTGACGTCATCTATTTCCTAGTACTTCCTCCATTCAGGCAAAATACCATGTGTTCCTCATCCCTTCTGCTAATAATTGTACTGATACCAGGATTGTGTGAGCTGAGCCTGGCAAAGTTTGAAAGTTTTGCTGGCCGAATTTACCCTAAAGTTCAAATTGAGACTGATTTTGCCTTGTTCGGCTCGATCATCTTAAAATTTTATGAAATGTGGTACACATGTTACTTATATGTCAAGTTAAAAAAAATATAGCATGATTTAATTAACCCTAACCCACCCCCATTTGCCAGAGGGGAGGTTTTTGTCTAAAGTACCATGCAAGTCTATTGAACTTCTGATACCTTATGCCACAAGCTCCGCTCAGCATTAACTAGTCAGTGTGTCCACCTTGCAAGCCATGCCATGTCCTGCAACCCACACCCCTTCCACAAGCCATGTCCCTTCTATTTTAAGCTCTTTGTTTTAAATTAAAGCCAAAACACCTTTTTTGCCTGATACACCCACAGCACAGATCCCTTAACTATAATCCCCATCATACTCCACAAACTTCTCATCTCTCGGTGAATATGTTGATCCGGAGTGTAAGCCACGCCCCTCTCACAAAAGCCTTAAACCAGGAAAGCCAGGCCCCCCTTTATTTTCGGCCTACAATATCTTCATCACAGCTCAGCCCCATCTGAGGACAGGCTATAAGGACGGAATATGAGTGTCAGATGTGATAATGGCATATGAGGCTGGGATATGAGAATGGGATATAAAGACAAGAGTTGCTTTTTCTATCCCATAAGGTTTATGTTTTCTTGCACCATATTCACCTTCTGTAAAAAATTGTCTGCTAGATAGATAGCAGTATATATTATACAATGTTTATGCAATTGAAGTGATCAATTTGTTCCGTATAACTCCAGAGGACTCCAATGTATTCTATCTGTCATGTATTGGCCACAAATAGAAAGAGATGGATTTTAATCCAGTAAAAAGGTGTATTCATTAAACCATGTCAGATTTATAAAAGCTCATATCTGCATATCCTTGCAGTTATGGTTTATATAACCCAGGAGTGAAAGCTGGCCTTTTCTATTTTATTTATGTTTATTCGATTAATCTAAAAAATGAGTTGCAGCCCTAAAATAGTTGGACAATAAAAACTGTATAAAATCTGTAGCATAAAATCTGCAGTGTATATAGTACAGCAGAATCTCCCAATAGCGGAAACTCACGGGGGAAAAAAACTGTCTGCTCTTGGGAGATGTCCCCTATTGGGAAAAAAGGCTAAAAAATCTTCCTAAATGGATTATTACTGTACTGTACTCACTCCAGGGTGTAATAACCTAAAACACGATAAAAAGTAATGCAGTATTGTAGTACTGTACCAGTATGCATCAGCTTTACAAATGACCCCCTGTGCCATTTTATTCCCCCTCTTGATCCCTCCAAAGCCACTTCATTCCTTCCCCCTTGAACCCCCTGTGCCAATTTATTCCCACTGTGCCCTGTGTTAAATCACACACCCCATAACCTCCTGTGACACATAATTTCCCCTTGATCCCCCTGATCCTTTGCCATTTCATTTCCCCGCGTATTCCCTGTGCCATGTCTTCCCCCTGTGCCATTTCATTTCCCCTTTATCCCCCTGTGCCACTTTATTCCTCCTGTTCCCTGTGCTAAAACATCCTCCATCCTCCCTTTGTGCCACATCACCCTTCCCTCCTCCTGTTGTTTTTCTTACCTGGCCAGCAGGCTCAGGTGCAGGGTTTGACATTCTTCCGATGTCCTCTGCGCCGCACTCACTGAAAAGCTGAGAGCAGCAGCGGCTGCCAGCATTGATGAGTCAGTGCCTGCAGCCACTGCATAGCAGAGGATGTCAGGAGAACATCAAACCTGCTGAGAGCACCTGCAACTGAGCCTGCTGGCTAGGTAAGAAGAACAACAGGGGGATGAGTGAAGGGGAAAAGTGATCTGGCACAAGGGGTGATGGGGGGGGGGGATTTATCACAGGGGAAGAAATGGACCTAGGGAAAAAGGGGTGAACTAAATGGCATGGGGGGGGAGAGGGGGTGATGGATTTGCAGAGGGTAATAAAAGGGGAATTAAATGGTACAGATATGGAATCAAGGGAAACTATGTGGCACAGGGGGTAATAAAGGGGGAGGGATAATTTGGAACAGGGGGAATAAAGTGGCATGGGTGACATACAGAAGCAAGGGACCACAGTTTAAATGGTGGTTTTCTGCTTCTGTTCTGGGGCTGCTGCAGGGGGGTGCAGTGGAGGAGCACTGGAGTATTGGCTGTACCCACACCCACTGACGGGGGCCCTGTGTATAAGATAGGGCCGGCACATAAGCCTGGTTGTCTCCTATTGTGAATGTTTTGTCCCCTATTGGGAGTGTTCCCATCTGTTATCGGGAGTGTCCCCTATTCGGAGGGTGCAAATACATTAAGTCTGCCGGGGAATAAAAAAAACACTCTGCTCTTGGGAGGTGTCCACTAAGAGAGACTCCACCACTGGCCACACCTCTGACCCACCCGTATTCCACCGATGTCCAAATGGACTGGCCGGTCAGTCTGCCCTGCTTCTGAACTTTATAGATCTAATCAGTTTATAAGAAATTAAAAATACATCTGTACAATGAGGAATTCAGGAAAAATAAGGACAATACACTGTGAATGTGATGGAGAAAAAACTTCCAGAAGGACGGGGGATAAGATGTCTGATCACGGGGGGGGGGGGGGGGGGGGTTACGGGTGTTCAGAATGCCGGCTTGGGGCTTCCGTGTTCATGAAGTCACCACAGCCGTCACACCCCCTCAATTCATGTCTATGGGGATGTGATCACTGTGGAGCAGTCGTACACAGCCGTCACGCCCCCTCCCATGGACATGAATGGAGGGGGCCTGACGGCTGTGGTCACTCGTCTTCTGGATAACTGAGGTGCTGGCTGGACCCCGCGGTCAGACTTCTTATCTGCTATCCTTCGGATAGGAATAAGATGTCTAGGGGAGGAGTACCCCTTTAAGAATTTATATTTCCAAGAGTGCTGTTAATTGTGTTTGTGCACCGCCATCTATCTTTCCACTCCTAACTAGGTCTGATGAATCTCTGTAAAGTTTTCACTCTTTTTTAAGCTACAGAGGCACTCATCATTTTGCGCAAATTTATGTAATGGTGTGTGCTGATACATTTTGTCCTTCAATCTTTAGATCGGATTGTTACTCATTCTCTCTCTCATGTTAGTCTAGGTTTCATGGCTTCTTTCACATAATCCATTGAAATAGCAGGGCATGAGCAAAAAAAAAAATACTTCAGGCAATAATCTTTTTCTCTGCTCAGATCCTGCAAAAAACAGACACCAAACAGAATGCAGATGGACCAATATTAATATTAAGTCAATGGGATCTGTCAGGACCAATTGGTGTCTGTTGCGCAAAGGACCATCGTTGGTGTCACAGAGTCTGTAACCGAGCCCCAACGCAGATGTGAACCTAGCCATAACATATATGTACAAGTCTGTACAGTGTGTGCACAAGTACACAATAAGACTATAAAGCATTCTGCCATGAAAAACATACTACAGGAGACAGTAAGAAAGGAGGTTGGAGAAGAGCTTCCTTGTTTTTAAAACCACAATGCCTGAATTGTATAAGAAACTGATATCCTCTCCTTTAGGAAAGAAGGAATTTGCGGAGGAGATTCTGTAAGATGAGGTTTAGATTTGCAGTAATGCACAACAATTTAGGACTACCCAACATTATATGATCCGTAATGTTCACCTAAGTAACAGTCACAACCTGGCTTTGTCGCAGATAAATCCTTTGTAAGTAACAGAAGATATAATGTAAGAGAAACTTTTAATAACATATTCTCTCTTATCTGAATTTTAATGACTGATTTAACAAGCCTCCGAATGTTCTTTAATATAAATACGCTCGCCGTAAAGAGAATAGTCACTATTCCCTACAATCTGTAATTTATCACTTCATAGAGGTGATTGATCAACTTCTACAGCAGTAATGCAGGTTATTCAAGTCTATAGGAATTATAGCCTGAACAGCGCATTACCCATGAACTGACCTTCATAAATCAGACTCATCTCTCATGCATTTCTAATATGACTTAATGTTAAAGTATCATCCTACAAGTTAGGCTCTGCTCACATTTAATGTGAGCCCTATATATGCCATACATAGCAAAAAATATCCCAGCATATAAGTCAAATGTATCGATGGGAATCTCTCCACTTTATAAAGGTCCAAAAAGAGTATCATGACAGGCTTGTATGGTGTCTTTTTTACTTTATAGAAGAGTTTAGTTAGTAAACATTTCTATGCAGAGGTATCTAGCAAAAAACATATCCCACACTATTAGTGTTGCTCGCGAATATTCGCAATTCGAATATTATTCGCGAATATCGCATATTCGCGAATTCGCGAAATTCGCGAATATAGCGCTATATATTCGTAATTACGAATATTCGTTTTTTTTTTTTTTTTTTTTTCTTCACAGTACACATCACAGTGATCATCCCTCTCTGCTTCCAGCTTGTGTGGTGTAAAGAAGGCTGTAATACTACTGTGTGAGACTGACGCGCGAAAATTCGCATATATGACAATTCGCATATGCGAAAATTAGCATATGCTAATTTTCGCATATGCGAATTTACGCGCGTGTTAATTTTGTATATGCCAATATTCACATATGTTAATTTTCGCATACGCGAATATTCGCATATGCGAAAATAAAACGAGAATATAACGAATATTCGAATATCCGCGAATATATGACGAATATTCGTCCATATATTCGCGAATATTCGCGAATTCGAATATGGCCTATGCTGCTCAACACTACACACTATATGCATTTTTTACATGGGTGACATCAGAATCTTCCATTAGAGGTATAGGTAGGGAATACTCCTGATGGAAAGCATGTTTTGTATACAGAGCCTTACACAGAGAAGTATGTAACAGCGATGGCCAGGTGTGAGGTATACATCAGTATACGGGCATAATGTTGTGTGCTTCATACCCACAAGCACCGTTGCCATGCATTCAAACTTAGTAACCAGTTGGCAAGCCTAATGAAGTGTACCAGCCCAAAAATATGCTTCACGATATAACAAGTACAGTGGATTCCTGCCACTACATGGAATAATACAAACTGACATGTTCCCAAGACTCACTGAATATAGAGTACTGACGTATTCCTACATTTCCATTACTATTAGCGGTTTAGTACTGTACCACCAGAATCTGGCAACTAGCCTGGACAAAGCTACTGGTGGAAATGTGCAGCCTAAATCGAATAAATGTGAACAGAGTATTACTTTGTTTCACTTCAAACTATTGGACATTTCTGGGTTTCCGTTAAAGCTGGATACTCAATTTAACCCATGATTGGGGAGCGCAGCACTTTAAATACAAGTCTAGTATTGCAATAACATTGGTAGTTACTGTAGTTTTGGGATAAAATACTTTTAGCAAAGGTTCCTTTTTATCTTCTTTTGGCAGTAATGTACCGTATTTTTCGCCATATAAGACGCTCCGGCATATGAGACGCACCCAATTTTAAAGGAAGAAAATCTAGAAAAAAAAGATTCTGAACCTCCAACCTGCGGACCTCCAGATGTTGCAAAACTACAACTCCCAGCATGCCCAGATAGCCGTTGTCTGTCCGAGCATGCCAGAAGTTGTAATTTTGTAACATCTGAAGGTCCGCAGGTTGAAGACCATTGTTACCGTAGGTAATACTCACGTGTCCCCGCCACTCTGGACCCGTCACCGCTGCCCTGGATGTCGCCCTCCATCGATGTTGCCGCGTCCCCGGGGTGTCCCCGTCGCTCCGGAACGTCTCTGCTGCCCGGTATCCTCGCTCTCCGTCGCCGCCATCACGTCACTACGCACGCCGCTACGTATGCCGCTACGTACGCTGCTCCTATTGGATGACGGGACGGCGTGCGCGACAACGTGATGGCGACGAAGGAGAGCGCCGGCCATGCAGGGGATCCCGGCACGGAGCAGACACAGAGGAGGCAGGTAAGGTCCCTCCCAGTGTCCTGTAAGCTGTTCAGGACGCCGCAATTTCACAGAGGCGGTCCCGAACAGCCCAACTGAGCAGCCGGATTAGTGTCACTTTCACTTCAGAAGTGGCGGTCAGCTTTGATCGCCGCATCTGAAGGGTTAATACAGGGCATCACCACGATCGGTGATGTCCTGTATTAGCCGCGATAGGACAGGGTTTTAATGTGTATTTGCCGTATAAGACGCAAAGGCAGTAACAAGCCGGCATCTCTGCCAATGCAGAGTGCAGCGCTCCCAGACAGAAATAGGAATGAATCAGCGGTAAACGAACAGTATGATTAACCTGAGTACCGACCAGAATCCTGTATTTGCTGATTTCATCATTTAAGCCCACTAGACGGCATATCGGTGTTTGGGATACATGTGTTATTAAGTGTATTCATTATTTACTTCTATATCTTGCCGTTGGGCTATAGATAATCCCCTAAAAATCCCCTGAGGACGGCGCCGTAAAGACAGTGGCGCTAGAAACGCGTTGGGCTAAATTCTTTTGTGCTAAAAGGGGTACTTTCTTTCTCCTTGACACTTCAGGAGATTTATTAACAGTGATTCTACTCTTTATAAATCAGTGTCGCATTGGAGACACTGTATTGTCTGATTCCTAATACATTACTATTGAGTGATTTTATGACCTTTCCTTTATCGAGCATTAATAAATGTTACGTTTTATTGAGCACTTCCTTAATTATAATTTATTCTCACATAGTTACTTATTCCCGTATAAGACGCACCAACTTCCCCCCCCCCCCAGTTTTGGGGAAGAAAAAGTGTGTCTTATACGGCAAAAAATACGGTATGTTGTGGACTGCCCCCTGGTGACAGCCAGTGTCTATATAACAGTGATGTCTACAGTCCCCTTATAACACCATCAACAGTTTGAGAACCCCTGTGGGTGGCAGTAACTGTCTCCCCTGAGTTCCAGCCTCACTTTACCCAAAAGAGTCAGCTAAGATCACCTTACATGAGTATAAAATAGTGGGGTACAACTCCTAGCACCTATACCAATCAGCTGTTTGAAAGGTGGCTATGGCAAAGCCTATGTCACTTCTGCAAGCATCACAGCCTCTTTGATGTTCACTAGAGATGAGCAAATTTTTAGAAAAATTCAATTCAGCTGATTTGCCGAATTTTCCGAAAAAAATTGGCGGCCCCATGCAGCAACCTCTCCCTATTTCAACCTGCAAACACTGCCATTTCCCAGGGTTTTTAGGGTTCTGTGTGGGGCCGCCCTTTTTAAGACTAGTAACACTTTCTTCGAAAAGGTGGAAAGGAACAACGTATTGTCCATGGTAGCAGGTGGGAGTAAAAACGTCCCCTGTAAGGCCCTACTCTTGCCCTAAAAAGAGCAGCCCCACACAGTAAACCCTCCCTGTTTCCACCTAAAAACCCTGGGAAATGGCAGTGTTTGTAGGGGGAAATAGGGAAAGGTTCCTCTGTGGGGCGAGTAACACTTGCCAAAAAGGAATTAATGCAAAAGTAAGGGGTTACAGGGGAAGTTTTTACCCCCACTGGTTACTCTGGACCATACATTGTTCCCTTCCACCTTTTAGAGGTCTTTGCACACATCAATAATTGGTGGTGTAGGTGGCACGTAGTGTTTTTTGCACACCTTTCCTTTTGTTTGACTTCAAAAAATGTTTGGGTACATATATTTTATTCCAAGAAAAGTTAAGTTTTAGCTAATGCATATCCTCAATACTTACTTGTCTGATGCGGAGGAATGATTGTAACTGGGGAGCAGCACCTTAAATATGTTTTGCACTATCCATATTTGTGAAGTGTAGGTGTAGCACCATGGTCAATTTACTCTGATGCATCAGACATTGGTGGGTGGAAATCCTGGCTGATCCATGCCTGATTCATCTTCACAAAGGTCAGTCTCTCCATGCTGGCAGTGGAAGGTGAGCGTAGAGGGCCCCCTGAATCAGACCTGTGAGAGGATGGACGATGGCGCAGATAGGCATCGGCCACCTGACAATGTAGGATGTCTCTGTAGTGGGTCAGTTTATCCTCCCTCTCAGTGGGTGTAAAAAAGGCCCACATTTTGTGCCGGTAGCGAGTGTCCAATAAGGTGGAGAGACAGAAGTCATCCCGCTGCTGAATGGTGACAATTCGGCGGTCACTACGCAAGCAAGTGAGCATGCATCGTGCCATTTGTGCAATTGACTCGGAGGGACTCCCTGCCTCCATCTCCATTGCATACTGCCACGGTGTGTCTGGGTCCTCTGTCTTGCCTTCCTCATAACCCTCTAGCTGCTCCTGCTCCTCTCCTGTCAGATGACTATAAAAACCATCCATCTTGTGAAACCTAAACTGTGCTCCAATGTGCCCCTACCCCTTCTCCTCCAGTTAAGCCCCAACAGGGCTCATGTGGCCATGAGATGTAGGTGCCACGTCTCTAGTGCCCTGACCAGCCATCGTTTCCAACACGTGTTGTAGTAAATGAAGCAGTGGAATGACGTCGTTCATCCTGTAATCCTGGCAACTGACTAATAAGGGGGCTTCCTCAAAGGACCTGAGCAAATGGCAGGTGTCACGTATGAGCTGCCACTGATTGACATTGAAGTTACACAGAGAAGTCTGCTTGGATCATCAAGAAATCGGTGATGGCTTTTCTCTGTTCATATTGCCGGTCCAACATATGGAGGGTGGAATTTCTGCAAATTCTGAATGTTTGCAAATCAGACTATGTTGGGGGATGCCGTTCTGATGCTGCAGCTCAAGGAGGGTGTGCTTTGCAGTGTACTAGTAGCTGAAGTGCATGCAATGTTCTGTTCCTATTGTTAGGATATCTTGCAGATGGGGGAACACTTCAGGAACCGCTTGACAACCAGATTGAACACATGTGCCATTCAGGGCACATGTCTCAGGCTTCCCTGTTGCAGCGCAGATAAGATGTTCTTCCCGTTGTCGGTCACCATGGTTCCCATTTCCAGTTTTTGTGGAGTAAGCCATGATTCGATTTCTCGATGAATGATTTTAAGCAGTTCCTCCCCGTGTGACTCCATTCGCCAAGGCAAACCATGTGAAGAGCAGTGTGACTCCGCCGTGCCCTGCACACATGGTATGCTGGAGGGGCACTGAGACTTGTCCTTGCAGTGGAGGCAGAGGACACAGTGGAGGATGAGGATGCGGAGTTGCATACTGTCACAGGACCAACAGCCTGAGAGTGTGGAGGTGGAAGCGGTGTGACCTGTCCAAGTTGCTGTTGTGGCTGTGTAGGAACAATATTTACCCAGTGGGCCTTAAAAGACATGTATTGTCCCTGACCGTAGTTACAGCTCCACACGTCGGTGCTGCCATGCACTTTGGTACACACCGACAGGCTCAAGGACTGGCATACCTTCTGTTCCACAAAATTGAACCTCTGTCCCACTACCTCTCAGGAAGGTAGGCTGCTGCGAAGCAGGTGGTCTACCCTGGTCATGTTTAGCTCCAGACTTTCTACTTCTGCCACCATGCTGACTGCCAACCATGCTACCACCTTGCTTGCTAAGCTGCGGCCTCACAGGCAACTTACAACCCTCTTCTACTGACAATAATGAAGCCCCTTCTGCACCTGGCTCCCAAGTGCAATCGGCTTCATAATCATCGATTTGTGTCTGCACGTCACTGATGTCCTCCTCAGGTTCCTCAACAGTGTCTGCTTCAGGAGCCTGAATGCGGGCAACACCACCTCCCACGCCACTGTCCTTATTACTACTTGCCCACCTAGCGGAGGAAGTGGCGGATGTCTCTTCCACTTCTTGGTTAGGCTGTAGCTGCTGACTGTCCTCTAGATCATCCTCACTAAATAGTGGAGCTGAACCCACAGCATAAGATACTTCTGTGGAGGAGGGAACAGCATAAGACAGAGGCAATGGGAGGACAGGGACTGCTCCTGGGCCATGCCAACTGAGGGTTGTGTATGAGGAACCCACCGCCTGTTGACTGGGGGTGTCAGATGTCACTTGCGATGAAGTGGATGACCGTGTTAACCAATCAATTACAGCAGATGGGTTGCTGGTCAAGACACGAGGACTAGCTGATGCCGGGAGCATAGACATCTTGCTGCGACTCCTGCTGCTACTTCTCTGTTCACGTTGTGGCACTTCTCTGCCTGACATACTTAGTGCGTATATGAGGGGAGGACAATGCGCTCCAGTACGCTTAAAACAGTATTTGTCTACAACATTAGCAGACGTGTACTTTTGCCTGGCCTTTCACATTATCTAGGCCCTTAAGACTTTAACAGGAACAAAATTGTACACCACTTAGATGTATGTATGTGGTATGCACTTATGAGGGGAGGACAATGCGCTCCAGTATGCTTAAAACTGTTTTTGTCTACAACACCAGCAGGGGTGTACTTTTGCCTGGCCTTTCACAGTATCTAGGCCCTTAAGACTTTAACAGGAACAAAATGGTAGACCACTTAGATGTACGCACAGGTTACACTTAGTGGACAATATACTTTTAGTACTCTGCTCACCTTAACTGGCTGGCTACTATTAGCTTTTCAGTTGTTGTACACTCCAGTGCTGCAGCACACAGTCACTGTGTACTACACCCAAAATTGCACTTTCTCTCTCAGTCTTACTCCCTTCTCTATCAGTGATTCTAGGCTGGATTTGGGCTTGAGGTGAATTGCTGCTGTAGAAAAGCTTTTCTGTGCAACACTCACTGCTCTTTGTCCCTCTCTCTCTCTCTGCAATAGAACGCTGATGTGACTGAGAGGTGAATCGCTGCTGTAAAAATGCTTTTCTGTGCAACACACACTGCTGTCTGTCCCTATCTATCTCTGCAATAAAAGGCTGAAGTGACTGGCCACAAGTGTGGCTGCCAATTATATAGGGCTGTGACATCACAGGGGTGGCTGGCTGCTGATAGGCTGCATGCTGAAAGGGATTCAGGGGCATCCCGCCGACCCTTGTTCCCGCCTTCCCAGGATTCCTTGCCCCATGTCCTCACATGTTGATCCGCCATTTTAGATGCCCGGCACCTGGAGCCTGCACCGCACTAAATGGAGTTTAATGAATCGATTCATCGCGGCAATATTCGCATTCCTTATGAATCAAATTTTTCCTGAAATTCCTATCGAATTTGGATTCATCAGATTCGGTTCACCCATCCCATAATGTACACATTGGCCAATACTAAGCAACTCATGAATATCAGCCACATTATTCACTGTCATAATGTACCAGTTCCAGTGTAATGACAGTACAGGTATGTCTTCTGAACGTACTAGTAACTTAAAACCATTCTGCAGAATATGTATCTGCTAATTTATCCCATGACTTTCATTGTAGCAAGTAGCATGCAAACAGCCATAAACAGCTCTTACTTTTACCTTGCTGCACAGAACTGGGAGAGAGGGGGCATCAATTTAAAAACCACTTAGTATGGCTATTGCAGGTACAAATTGGCATGTCGGCAATGTGAACTTCAAAGAGGCTGTGGTGCTTGTAGAAGTGTCTCAGTCACCTTTCAAAGAGCTGATTGGTGTAGGTGCTAGGGATTGTTCCCCTCTGTTTTATAGGTCATCAGTCTCAGGCTGTTATTACACATAATAGTTTTTTGGAAAACTGTCACTGCAGTTTCTGAGCCATAACAAGAAGTGGATTCAAAAGGAATTGATAATATAAGGGAAGGGCTTAATAAAAATGGGGTAGTCCAGGAAACTGAACTTTTTTAGAGACTTTTCCCCTGTACAGAGGATATGGAATAAGTGTCCAGCGATCAGACGGGGCCATGGCTACTACCTTCCTTGATGGACGCAAGTAACTATCCATTCAGCCAATAACCAGGTAAGCCAGGACATCGCTGCACCAGTGATTGGCTGAGCGGACCTTCACTTGTGTCCATCCAGGAAGGTAGGGGCCAGAGCACAATGAGGACGTGTAAGTAGTTGGGCCCCATATAAGAGATCGTGGGGAATCCGAGCAGTCGGCCTCTCCGTGATCATGACACATCCCCGGGCCTGTGTCTAAAAAGTTGAGTTCCCTGGACTACTCCTTTAAATAAGCATTAAACTGGGACAAGGTTCTTCTGTGTTTCATCATTTTTATGGTTTTCCAAGTTTCTATTAACTTGCTCTATCTACCATATTACACAAATAGCTGATCGCTTAACATAATAAGCAATAAACATATTCCCTTTCTAAAATTAAATTGCATTCATCTGTAAGAATAATGCAAAAACTGTGAAGTAAGAGTAGTCATTGGAAACCTATAATGAATCCACATTAGATACTGTATGTGTGTATGTACAGCACATAAACCTTGCGGGTCATGGAGTGACGATATGCTTTTATTGGTTTTAACTGGAACCCTGGAGGCTAAAAGCATCATTTAAAGTCCAGAATTGATTGCCTGGCTTCTCAAACTTTACTACTATTGTCATTTACAACCACAGTAGTTATCCCGGATGATTTAGAGCTTCGTTCCAGGTAACCCTTTCTCTTCACTTTAATGGATCTCAATGACTTTTCTGACAGAAGCAATGATCTTCATGATCTATCGGATAGGAGCTTACATCAAAATGCTCATTATTTTTAATATTAGCCAGCGTGGGTATTGGCATGTGCACTGAGATTCGTAGTTATAAATGTATTTCAGCTCCTAGGCTAGTTGTGTGCAGGAAGAAAGTCATATAATAAGCTGTGTAACTTTGCACAAGGCATAAAGCAAGTGCAGTCCCATCAGCTATGATCATTGTGCATGGTTCTCTTTATGCAGATGAATAGACAGGGGACCACAAGTATCTCCAGGAGGTTGTGTATATTCTTTTGAATGTGTAGTCTAGTGCATTATCCTCATCTAATTGACAGGAAAACTATGTATAACAATTGAAAAGATACTGATTAGTAGTCAAATATTATTCTGAGAGTAGTACATATTTATATGACAGTACCCAATACACTATAAATGTTAAGGTGGCAATGATTATTCATGCTTGTAGAAATGTCAAGGGGTATTACCATCTTGACATTCATGGCATATCCACATAATATGCCATAACTATCTGAAAGATATCCTGTACTATATCCAGGCAACACAGTGTGTGGAACTGCTATATCCAGGCAGCACAGCATGAGGGCTAAAAGTTTGGGATACTATATCCAGGCAGCACAGTGTGTGGACCTACTATATCCAGGCAGCACAGTGTGTGGAGCAACTATATCCAGGCAGCACAGTGTGTGGAACTACTATATCCAGGCACCACAGTGTGTGGAACTACTATATCCAGGCACCACAGTGTGTGGACCTACTATATCCAGGCAGCACAGTGTTTGGAACTACTATATCCACAGCACAGTGTGTGGAACTACTATATCCAGGCAGCACAGTGTTTGGAACTACTATATCCACAGCACAGTGTGTGGAACTACTATATCCAGGCAGCACAGTGTGTGGAGCAACTATATCCAGGCAGCACAGTGTGTGGAACTACTATATCCAGGCAGCACAGTGTGTGGAGCAACTATATCCAGGCAGCACAGTGTTTGGAACTACTATATCCACAGCACAGTGTGTGGAACTACTATATCCAGGCAGCACAGTGTGTGGACCTACTATATCCAGGCAGCACAGTGTTTGGAACTACTATATCCAGGCAGCACTGTGTGTGGAGCCACTATATCCAGGCAGCACAGTGTGTGGAACTACTATATCCAGGCACCACAGTGTGTGGAACTACTATATCCAGGCAGCACTGTGTGTGGAACTACTATATCCAGGCACCACAGTGTGTGGAACTACTATATCCAGGCAGCACTGTGTATGGAGCCACTATATCCAGGCAGCACAGTTTGTGGAACTACTATATCCACAGCACAGTGTGTGGAGCCACTATATCCAGGCAGCACAGTGTTTGGAACTACTATATCCACAGCACAGTGTGTGGAACTACTATATCCAGGCAGCACAGTGTTTGGAACTACTATATCCACAGCACAGTGTGTGGAACTACTATATCCAGGCAGCACAGTGTGTGGACCTACTATATCCAGGCAGCACAGTGTTTGGAACTACTATATCCAGGCAGCACTGTGTGTGGAGCCACTATATCCAGGCAGCACAGTGTGTGGAACTACTATATCCAGGCACCACAGTGTGTGGAACTACTATATCCAGGCAGCACTGTGTGTGGAACTACTATATCCAGGCACCACAGTGTGTGGAACTACTATATCCAGGCAGCACTGTGTATGGAGCCACTATATCCAGGCAGCACAGTTTGTGGAACTACTATATCCAGGCAGCACTGTGTGTGGAGCCACTATATCCAGGCAGCACAGTGTGTGGAACTACTATATCCAGGCAGCACAGTGTGTGGAACTACTATATCCAGGCCGCACAGTGTGTGGAGCCACTATATCCAGGCAGCACAGTGTGTGGAACTCTTATGTCCTGACAGTAGAGTGCATGGTACTATTACATCCTGGCAGCACAGTGTTTGGCACCATTATATCCTGGCAGCATATACAGTATGAAGCACTTTAGTATTGACCCTCTATCTCCAGTCCAGGCCCCCAGTGTGCCCCCCCCCCTCCCCAAATATTGAAGCTGGAGACGCCATTGCATTAGACTTTCACATTCCAAAATTCAGTTTACATCAGTTTTTATTACCAGAAGATTAAAGAAATCTGTCTTTTGTTTCAAACATTAAAAATGTATTTGCTTTCACGGAAAGCAACATGCTAATTCTTTCAACATCGACACCATGTTCACTGTGTACACCATCCTTAGTCATGGAAACCTACAGATTGTCCAGATTGTCACTGTTGAGTCCCCACTGGTCACGATGTGGTGTTTGAGGTAAACACAGATGTTCAATGTACATAAATGCATTTTCTTTTAAGGGTTTTCAGTCACAGAAAATAAAGTCCACTTTCTTGAGTATTCTCCAAAGTAGTCATGTACCAAGTCAAAGCTTGATGTCTTGAGACTCTGACATTTTGGCTAGGGTCTTCTTTACTCGTAGAGCTGTGAGGCGGGAAGCTGGGTTGTGGGCCCAACACTCTGTCATCAGTTTTCCCATCTGTCTCAGACACTGCAAGCAGAAAAAAAGGCTCAGTAAGGTGAGATAATTTTCTAACGATGATCTAGACATCAGAATCAATCTTTATGGAAAGCGACATTCATTCAGCTTACTTTCATTCGTTCAGGACCTTTGGTCCTCTAAGGCATCAGGGCCCAGATACAACTATTTCTGCTGTACCCCCATAGCTAAGTCCCTGATATGAGTTCATCTTGTTTAACATATGCCCTTTTTGATGTGCTTATGAAAGTAATATTCCCAGGAATATTAGGGAGAAAAGTTCTTTCTAGTCAGATTTCTAAAATGCAATAAAATGTTCTTTACTGATAGAACCAACCATAAATAGCCCCTGTTCCTTAATCTGTATTCTACATCATTTTGAACACAGGCAGGAGAGAGGAGTATTGGCGGAACAGCCCCACCATTGCTTAAAACATTTGGGCACATCAGAATACCCCTTTAAGTTAAAAGGGGAACTCCGGTACTCCAACTCCGGTTCTCTATCGGAGGAGGCATGTCAACTTTAAAAGGCTTCATAATGTGTCAGGTTTCTAAGATACATTGGGATTTGGAGAATTGGACAAGGAATAGCAAACAAAAAAAAAACTACTGCCTCTATTGTTTCTATGAAAACATCTACAGAATCTTTATGCAATGCTTTGATAAACACTGTCTAAGATATCTAAATTCCCAGGTTAGCCAAAACATTCATCATTCTGAAGTTTGCACAACTAAGTCATTTATAGGAGCACTGGAATAATCCTTATTTATTGGAGAAATATATTAATAACATGGTATGGGAAAATGTAGAATGTATAATATAACTAAACAAATCACATCAAATTTAAGTTTCATATCCCCCTCCCCTACCTCATCACTGCTCCATCTGTTCGGAAATGAGGGTCGCAACCTCCGGATACAGACAATTTCCCTCATGTCTTCATAAGACGGGTCGGTTGGTACAACATCATGATAGGGCAGCTGGTATTCCTCTAATATGCCTTTAAAAAAAAAAAAAAAAAAAAGAAGACTTTATGAAATTGTATTTTGTTTTGCTTCTTGGCTTATTTTTACAAGGATTCAAGCTGAGAGAAGAACTTGTATTATGCCATAAGGAAAATACAGTGCTTATGTGTCCTTGCCAAATGCTCATTACAGAGTTTTCTTCCTACGGACACAAATCATTGGTTATAGATGTGCAAGCTCACAGTTATCAGAAATGGAGCATCAATGAGTTCAGTAAAGCTAAATTACTTACTGCGTTCATATGTATAAAAGATTAGGTGAGATAATAATATTGATTCGGTTACCTCCAGATATGCATCTTCTTGCAACTTCCCAGAGGATGAGTCCAAAGCTGTACATGTCTGCCATTATATATGACTGGAAGTGGTTCCTGTTTAAGCTCTCATCAAGAACCTCAGGGGGCATATAGCGCTTGGTGCCAACTCTAGTATTTGGGGGTATGTCAACTTCATTGGTATCACTGAAATGTATAATAAAGAAATGAATGAAGTTGAAGAAAACAGACTGCAATGCACAATGTCTATGGTTCTATATACACAAAGAACGCCCTGTGCTTATCTGATTGAGCATTGTCTCAGTAAACAGCTTTTCAGGGTTGCTGAAAGTCTAAGAATAGGCCATTGATATTGTTATCTCAAAAAAAAAAATCCAAAAATGTTGCAGGAGGTGCTCCGTATAATACTGCAGATATCTGACATTCCCTGCAGCTCTGCAAGTTTATACGTTCAAGTAATTGCAAGGGAATGGGAAAATAAAAAGATGTCAGGGTATTGATATTTACTCATTTCACTCATTTATTCTTTAGAAATATATAGTACACAGATTTTTCTGCCAATGCAGAAAGGTAAACATGCTCATACAGTGTCACACTGGCCCATGATAGTACCAGAGAATGCTCTTGTGGTTCCATATAACAAGGTGCAGTTCTAGTGGCAGCTACCCACATTTGGAGACAATTATGCACATTTGGGTTGGTCTATAGTGAACATAGTGGCTCAGTGGTTAGCATTGCTGCCTGGCAGATCGTACCATCGGCAATATATGCAAATAGTTTGCATGTTCTTTCCATGTTGACATTCTGAAAATATCAGCTGTAATTTGGAGGAAAACCCAAAAGCAAATGTTTAATTCCCCCACAGAACCGTCACAAGGACACATTAAAGGGGTACAAACTGTTCCGAACGCTAGAGCATGGCCCGTGAGCTGGCGCCGGGAGCTTGTGACGTCATAGCCCTTCCCCCTCATGACGTCACGCCCTGCCCCCTCAATGTAAGCCTATGGGAGGGGGCGTGACAGTCGTCACCCCCCTCCCATAGACTTGATTTGAGGGGTGGGGTGTTTTGTCATGAGGGGGCAGGGCTATGATGTCAAAAGCTCTCGGCACCTGCTTCAGCATTCGGAACAGTTTGTTCCAAATGCTGAGCAGCGGAGTACCCCTTTAAGTATTACACGGTTCTTATTTTGTTTAATTGGCTTTTAAAAAATGCATGGACATACTGGGTCCCCCACAGTGAAATACACTCTTCGTAGCCACTCAGGCCAATATCTTGGCATCCTAAACTGGAAATATGAGGTCTCACAGCTAAATATGCACATCAAAGCAAAAATCATGAGAAGGGAAAAACTGCCTGTAGAGGTCAGAGACAGGATTGTGTAGAGGCACACATCTCTCCAAAAATTCTGCTGAAGGGGATGTTTGGGACATCTAGGACTATTCCTAGAGCTGGCCAACCCACAAAATAAGTAATAAGAGGAGAAGGGCCTTGGCAAGAGAGGTGACCAAGAACATGATGGTCCCTCTGGCTCAACTTCAAAAATCCTGTGTGTGGATGCAAGAAACTTCCACAAGGTCAACCATCAATGCAGCACTTCATTAATCTGAGCTTTATGGCAGTTTGGCCAGAATGAAGCCTCTTCTCAGTAAAGGAAACATGAAAGTCCACCTGGATGTTTACAAAGAAGCACCTTAAGGACTCTTACAATGTAAGAAACAAGACTCTTGGTCTGATAAAACTAAGATTGGACTGAATGCAGCAAAGTTCATAGATATTCCTAATGAAAACCTGAGTGTTGTGGGTCTCAAAGATGGGGGAATGTTTACTAATAAGATAATGACCCTAAGCAGACAACACAGGAAAGGCTTAGGGACAACTCTGTAAAATGTCCTTGAGTGGTCCAGCCAGAGCCCTGAGATAAACCCAATGGAATATCACTGGAGAGACCTGAAAATGGCTGCCCACCGACTGACTCCATTCAACCTGACAGAGCTTGAGAGGATCTGCAGAGAATAATGGCAGAAAATCCCCAAATCCTGGTGTGTAAACCTTATCATATCCAAGAAGATTGGAAACTGTAATCACTGTCAGAGGTGCTTCAAAATAAGTATTTTTTTTTCTAAAAACGTAATTTTGTTCATTTTAAATATATATATATATATATATATATATATACTCTCACATATATTTATTAAAATACTGCATATAATACACAATACTTGAAAAAGTTTTTTCTAATCCTGTATGAAAGTACATAACTTTGAAACCCATTTCCACTTATTTTTAGCTGTCCGTCTGCAATAAATGTCTGAACATTATAAAGTGCCTTGAAGCCCTATGGCTGGAGCTATATTATGCCGTGGGTATTATATTCATCCTGGATGTTTAGGCTGAAGTGTGGGTGTATGCAATCAGTCTAAACAGAAATCAATTACTGTCAGAATCATAGTTACATTGGTGTGCTAGTGCCGGAACGTGAGGAATAACAATAGTTCTTCTCTTGTTCCAGTGTGAACCAGGAGCACAGTGGGGAGACTTCCTTTCCCCAGGCTAGATTTAAGTATTCAAATGTGCAGCCAAAATTAGACATAGTGCTCAGTGGGTATCAGCTCTGTTTCTGACATAGCATTAGCATCTGACTATACCCCAACGACAGTTACAACAATAAAATCTTTACAGAACGCAGGAACAGATTTCTTCTCCCGAAGTCTAAAGTATACTTTGATGTAAAAGAAAGGACCCTGCCTCGATACCTCTGTATTAGCCGTTAACAAGAGCTTTTGTCTACGTTGCTTAGTGGGAATTTTGGTTTGATGCACAATTGGATTGTGTAAATAAAACACAAGCCATTTGCTTCTATTGTCTTTTTTATGCTAGCTTTTTTCTTAATGTCAGAGCTGTTTAAAGTGCGAAAATGTCTCCTAATACCTATTTCATTAAATTAGATTTTAATGGGATGGAATCACTCGAGGAAGGGGTGGGAAAAAGAAGCATAAATTAGTGTTTGTATTCCTAAATTAAAAGGCATGTAGTTTATAAGCAATTTTCCGAGAAAGTACCAACTGATGTGGATGTGGAATAATAAAATTAATCTTTAATGAAGAAATTGTAAAGAAAATGAAGGCACATTTCCAGAGCAGTAATATGATGGCAGAATTACCCTCCATTGTTTGCTGTGTGGCTTGGAATTGTGTAAATGACTGTCAATTTCATACGAATATTCTATACAGGGATTCTAGATGAACGCAGGTTTAGCAATGTGCAATTGTTGGAGAGACCAGTTTTGAGAACCATGCTCTGTATAAAACTACTCTATATGTCACCAGCTATCTGCTCCACCATTTAGATACTGGGTTCTGCAGAAGTCTAAAGCAGAAACTCAATAAATATATATTTAACCCTTTAGTGCTCACACATCCAGATATGTCACTCCAATCCTCCCTTCTGGCTTTATCTATAGGATTGCAAAAATGGTGTACCCCATTTATCTACATCATCGCTGCAGCCAATCACTGACCTCAATGGTCTCATGCTGTACACCGATCCAGTAGGGACAACCCTTTAAGGCATAAAGGCAGTGATTCCCAACTGGGGTTCCTTGGGGTTCAGTTGAGAACTGCCGGGGGATCCGCAGGCTCAAGCAGTCAATTTTTTTATTTTTTTATTTTTAAATCTCCCGCCTCGGCCTATGTGCCTGTGAATCACGGCGGCGCAGGGGGGGAAGGGAAGCCTGCGTGTGCATTGCGTGTACGTGCACACTGCGCACACAGCGCCCCCCACTCCCCTGCGGTGCCGTGAGTGAGTCACAGGCGCAGGCCAGGAAGGGGATGAATGCAATGGGGGGTAGTACGCAGATTGTTCCCGGCCCCCCGGAGGACTGTTCCCAGCCCCCAGGAGGACTGTTCCCTGCCCCCCGGTTTCTACCCCGCCCATCGATTCTTTCCAGCCCCCCCGGCAGAAGGATGGTTCAGCTCCACTTAATTAAGGTAGTGCACCCTGTCTCCTCCCCCTTTGTCACCCCTCTGTTACCCCCCTTTCACCCTTGTCCACTTTCCTGTCATCCATGTCCACCTTGTCCACCCCTGTCACCCATGTTCACCCCCCTCTGACCACCACCCCAGTCTACCCCCGATTACCAATGTCCAACCCCCACTATTCACTCCTCTGTCCCTTTGTCACCCCTGTCCACCACTCTTTCACCCCCTACGCCCCCCTGTCACCCATGTACACCCATCTATCACCCATGTAAATCCCTCTGTCACCCATGTACACTCCCTTACACCCCTCTGTCACCCGTGTACAATCCTCTATACCCCTCTGTCACCCATGTACACTCCTCTACACCCCTCTGTCACCCATGTACACTCCTCTACACCCCTCTGTCACCCATGTACACTCCTCTACACCCCTGTCACCCATGTACACTCCTCTCCATACCTGTCACCCATGTACACTCCTTTACACCCTTCTGTCACCCATGTACACTCATCTACACACCTGTCACCCATGTACACCATTAAACACCCCTCTGTTACCCCTTTACACCTGTATGCCCCTTTATTCTTCCTCCCTTCTAAAAAGGGAATCTAGAGGCTGATGCTGGAAAAGTGCAGAGCCTAATAGGTTTGTTTTTCAAGCTTAACAGTGAAGAATTGTGGCTGGAAGAAATTGTTATGACGGCGCAGACCAGATGGAAAAGAGAGAAAGAGAGAGGAACTATGCTGGTTTTAGAAGACATCAAATGTGAGTAACTGTATAAAGCAGCACTGTAATCTACACTACATACCCACCACTGATGAATTGATATTGTACATAGCGACTGTTTCCTTCTTGTTTTGCTCGTCAATGTCGGTAGGGGTTCCCCGCAAAAAAAATTGTTCCCCGAGCCAAAAAAGGTCTGTAAACACTGCTTTAAGGTAAAGGAAAACTGTCATCCCGTTCACCCACATAGTGTGGGTGAACAGGAGACCGATGCGGGGTTACTGACTTAAATACATACCTTCAGTCCGGTGCCCAGTCCCTCTGAAGATCCTCTTCTATCTTCGCTGAATTGCGTGCTGGAGGCGGGGCCGCCGACTGAATTTGAATTTTCATGGTCACGTGAGCTCTCAGTAGGCACAAGCACTCACGTTACCAGTGATAATGAATATTCATATTCAGCCGGCAGGCTCACCTCCTGTGCGCAAATCAGCGAAGATAGAAGAGGACCTTCAGAGGGACCAGGCATCGGACTGAAGGTATTTATATTAGTCAGAGACCCACATCGGTCTCCTGTTCACCCACCCTATAACCAATTGTATTGGGTTTAGTGTGGGTGAACAAGATCACTGTTTTCCTTTAACCCCTTAAGGACAATCATAATCCTTTCAAATCTGCACCTAAAAATACATATGATGGCTTATTTTTGTGCCACCAATTCTACTTTGTAATGACATCAGTCATTTTACCCAAAAATCTATGGCGAAACAAAAAAAAAAATCTATTTCTACATCCGTTTCTGCACAGTACATTTTTCGGTAAAAATGACACCTTATCATTATTCTGTAGGTCCATATGGTTAAAATGATACCCTACTTATATAGGTTTGATGTTGTCGTACTTCTGGAAAAAATCATAACTACATGCAGGAAATGTAATACATTTAAAATTGTCATCTTTTGACCCCCTATAACTTTTTTATTTTTCTGCATACAGGGTGGTGTGAGGACTCATTTTTTGCATCTTGATCTGAAGTTTTTATCGGTACCATTTTTGTTTTGATCGGACTTTTTGATCGCTTTTTATAAATTTTTTATGTTATAAAAAGTGACCAAAAGTATGCTATTTTGAACTTTGGAACTTTTTTGCGCGTACGCCATTGACCGTGCGATTTAATTAACAATATATTTTTATAGTTCGGACATTTATGCATGCAGCAAAACCAATATGTATTTTTGTTTTTATTTAAACTGTTCTTTTTTTTTTTTATGGGAATAGGGGGGCGATTCAGGAATTTTATTAGGGAAGGGGTCAAACCATCTTTATTAACCTTTTTTTTCACCTTTTTTTTTTTGCATTGTTATAGCCCCCATAGGGGACTATAACATACAGTACATTGATTCAATACACTCATCAATGCCACTGCATTGCATTGTATTGATCAGTGTATCAGCGGTCGATTGCTCAAGCCTGGATTTCAGGCTTGGAGCAATAAATAGCCGATCGGACGCACAGAAGGCAGGTAAGGCACCCTCCTGATGTGTCCTAGCTGATCGGGACATCGCATTTTCACCCTGATGGTCCCGATCAGCCGACTGAGCTGCCAGGAAGCTTTCACTTTCACTTGAGACGCGGTGATCAACTTTGATCGCCACTTCGAAAGAGTTAATGCTGGACATCTACCTGAACGGTGATGTCAGGCATTAGCCATAGGTCCTGGCTGCTGATAGCAGCCGGGACCATGTGGGTATGATGCGAGCCCCTTTGGATAGGGGATAAGTTATAGATGGCAGGGGGTCCGACTGCTGGGGTCCCCGCAATCTCCTGAACCAGGCCCTGGCAGTCTGCTGGATGGGGGTTTGCAGACCACCGCATGGGGCAGCACCGACACACCCCCTCCATATATCCCATAGAGATACATGGAGGGGGCATGTTGGCCGCAGCTTCCTGCGGGTCTGAACGGCCGCTTCCGACAGATTGCCGGGGCCCCGTTTAGGAGATCGCGTGGGGTCCCATTGGTTGGACCACCCCACGATCTATAACTTATCCCCTATCCTTTGGTTAGGGGATAAGTTATTTTTCAATGCAATACCAAAAATTTCCTGCTGCCACTAGGGGTGCCCACTGCATACTGAGTTCAACAACAGTTGTATGAATTCTATGTAGTAAACTTCCACCATTGGCAGATTAAAGCAGGTATAATTCTATTACTGGATGGTTCTTTGAAGGAAAGCATATGATTTGTTTTGAAAAAAAATACGTAGCAATTCTGGGCCAATATAAATGTGAGGATTTCTTTTAGCAGACACAACCCCTCTTTCTGGTGTTTTTGCCACCAAAGGAAGCTGCTGCTGCCAGCCAGGCATTTCACCTGCAGACCCTATACATGGGAAATGTAGCATTACATGGTGGCAATTTAGATAATTGTCAAATATATCATTTATTACACTACTATACATTCTGAGTCATAATAGGGGGTTTCAAGCAGGGGAGCTTCCTTTATGATATCCATAAGCTCTAATGGGGCATTTGGATAGGGGTATTATCCATAAGACAACAAATTTAAATAGAATCAAATTATAGGTCCAGTTTCCTATATAAGGCACCGCTATTAAAACTTTTACATCTTCAACAAAAAAATAAAATAAAACTTTATTATTTAGTATTATTTGGCTAGCTACTATTATTTAGTAATATTTGGCTAGCTTTAATGCGTCTAAAATGTCCCCTACTTCCCTTTTATCTCTCCTGACTTCCTTTTCTTCATACCACACATCTGGTATGACCATTGGAGTTATAGACAAAAACAGTAAGACATTTTTAAAGGGGTTATCTACATAAATGCTATATAAATTCAATAGAAATAATGCTTATTTGCTGAGATAACTGGTGTCAGTGATGGCACCCCGCAGTTTTTCTAAACTGGTTTCGGAGTCCACTTCCAACAGCAATGCTTAGGAGGACACACGTTCTGAGTATCCTCTTCTCCCAGCTCTGAAGTAATACATAGATTTCTTCAATTAGCCACAAGGAAATATTAAGGCTCAATGTACATGAAGAGCAGGAGAATGAAGATGTATGGCTCATGGGTGTCCTCCCCGGGATTTCTAGTGAAAGTGGACCCACAATTTGGACACTTTAGGAAAACTAGAGGGCCCTACTATTGACATTATTATAAGTTATGTCAGAAAATAAACATTATTTTAGTGTATTGATATAGAAAAGCAGCAGTATGCATTTTCAACCACTGCTCCATTTATTGTCTATAGGGGATTAGTTACAAAACCCCCTTTTTTTATCAACTGGTGCCAGAAAGTTACTTGTATAAACAAAAATCTTAATCCTCCCAGTACTTATTAGCTGCTGAATACTACAGAGGAAATTCTTTTCTTTTTGGAACACAGAGCTCTCTGCTGACATCATGACCACAGTGCTCTCTGCTGACATATCTGTCCATTTTAAGAACTGTCCAGAATAGGAGAAAATCCCCATAGCAAACATATGCCGCTCGGAACAGTTCCTAAAATAGACAGATGTCAGCAGAGAGCCCTGTGGTCATGATGTCAGCAGAGAGCTCTGTGTTCCAAAAAGAAAATAATTTCCTATGTAATATTCAGCAGCTGATAAGTACTGAAAGGGTTAAGATTTTTTTAATAGAAGTCATTTACAGGTCTGTTTACCTCTCTGGCACCAGTTGAGTACCCCTTTAAGTTTACATGTTCTTTTATTTTAAATATACACTTTTTTCCCCAGAATAACCTCTTTAAAGAAGATCATTCAGGAAGATGCTTTCTTTTTCATTTTACATACACTGGACCAATAAAATAAATGACCTGCAAGGGTGGACATTAAATTTAAAGGCAAGCTGTCATCTATTTCATGCTGCCTGAACCACAAGTCATTGGGGTCGTCTCCTGCCCGAAAAGCCTTGATTAATAGATCTTTCCCTATATTCCACAATGATGAGTTCTATCAAGTCTTGTGGGGCAGGAGGATCTGCCAAAGACCACCCCCAATGACTTGTGGTTTAAGCAGCTTAAAAGTGATGACAGGTTTCCTAGAAGTGTTAACAACTCCCCCCCCCCTAATAAAAAAAAATGTGATACTAACCCATGACCATAATTCTTGACCACCATGGATAATGGTTATTAATATTAACCTCTTCATCACTCTGGATCACCAGAATTATTGTTTATTAACCAGGGATATTGTCATCACCTGACCCAGTTTCTGTAAACACTTATCATGTATTGCACATAGAAAGTTAGAAAAGTGAGTAAAATCAAGCAGAATTTTGCATATGTTCGTGGGTCCTCTTTAAAAGTTCTAAATTGGAAAATTTGATTTCCTGATGCCTCCCACCCATATACAGTAAGGTCGGTTTCCTTGGAAGCCAGGTAACCTTTCAATATATTTTTGGATGTCTGCGCTTTGGATCGTAACTTTCATACAGAAAGGTTATTATTAACTCCATAGTTCACCCTTCTGTACAACGATGAGTTTTAGGCCTCTCTGACCCTGTTATTGATCAGTAAATGCAAACAATATGGCCTGGCCCCTTCAGTATGGATTATTTAAGCAGCTGGGTCATGAATAAATAACTGTACATATGTTGTGTAGACGCTGTTAATTCTGCTGCTGTCTAACTAGATGTCCTCTCCTTGAGAATGCGGGAGTTATAAAGTATTGGCTATTCAGTCATCTAATGTTTAAGTCATCTATACGCAAACGTTCACAATGGCGCACACATTATCTCTATCCTTCCAGTGTTCAAAATCACTGACAAATAGAGGAAAAAAAGAGATCATTTCACTGCCTCCGAGAAATGAAGGAGGAGGAGTACGAGACGACAGAGAACAAGAGGGAGTTCAAAGACATTGGCTATGCTTCAGTGAACCAGCAAATAACATATTATGTACTAACCTAATTCTCTTATATTACTAACCTAATGAATTTTACTGCCAATCCCAGGTCTGCTATACAGCACGTTCCATTTTTCTTCACCAATATGTTCTTGCTTTTAAGGTCCCGGTGGGCTATTGCTGGCTTCCCCTTTGTCCCGAATATCTCAGTATGCAGGTGGCAAAGGCCGCTGACTGATGAGTACGCCAGTTTCAACATAGCTTTTGTATCAAGTGTGGTTGACTTCAGGTAGTCGTAGAGGGAGCCGTTCTCATGGTAATCTGTGATCAGGTACAGTTGTGTCCAGGATCCTGTCCCTTTAATATCGGCAGCGATGAATCCTAAAGGAGAAAGTGGTATCAAAGTACTGTAAGTTCATATTAGAAGGAGGGGCCTGCAAAAATCTTTCTTTTTAAATAATAGATTCAATGCCAACAGACATAATCTTTACCTATAATATTGCTTATTAATGCAAACGCACCGACTTATCTGTATGGAATGAATCTCAACTTTATAGTGGACTCAGGTGTTCTGCCTTAACTAGAACTATCCTGTACCAATACAAGCTAAATATGACTGTAGTGAAATACTGAATTCAGTATTACAGCCAAAGAATATAATCCATTTTTATTGTGTTGTTATAAGTGTGAAACAACACCGCACACTGCTAGAATACCCAGGACATGCATGTGAATTATAAGAAGAGAAATGCTGCCATCTGCTGGAAATATAAGATCATAACATCTATGAACCAACTGTATGCATAGGAACTCTAACCTCTAAAATAAATGAATAAAATGTATAAAAGATCCCATCTACACATTATGGTTTACCCTATAAAGAATCTAATACTTTGTGATCTTCTTGTTCATTCTGCTGCTGTCTTGATGTACAGATGTGTCTACAATATAATATAATATAAATGTAAAATATAATAAAAATACTATTAGTATTATTTTTTTGTTTTATTTATCTAGTGCCAACAAATGCTGCAGAACTTTACAATTAAATATTATGACATGCTAGCAAAATCCATAACTCAACACAACCACTGGGTGGCAGCACACAGACATACACAGCATATACTTTGCAAAGTATTTTGAAATATATTCTTTTAGCCTCTGATCTTGAATTATTCATTACATATGTAAACAGATACAGTCCCTACAGAATTTGTCTAATATGCTGAAACCTTGAATATTTGTATTATGAATAATATGATTTAAAAGCTATTCAACAATTTTCCATTTTTCCTGAAGTCAATGGCCGGCATTTATCATTGCAGTGTAAGTGAAGCATTTATCATTGTAGTGTAAGTGAAGCATTTTTTACACCTTTTTTGTGTGCTGATAATGTGTAGGATCACCAAATTTATGAAATGGTCACAGAACATTTGATACATTTTGTGCAGGTTACATTTTCTGAAATGTCTCTCTTCACATACACCAAAAATCTAAGTTAGGTCTGGGCTGGTGTAGTTTTAGAGACTTTTCACTGGCTTTGCGCCTTTTTTGCGCCTTTTCACAAAAAGGCGCAGTTCATAAAACCCTTCAATATCATGTCTATTGCCAAAATCAGTGGATTGCAACTCAAAATCAGCAGAAATGTGTAAACAAAAAGGAGCAAAAAAGGCGCAAATAAACCCTGCTTGCGCCTTTTTTGCACCTTTTCTAGACACAAAAACAGTCTACAGACAATGATAAATGTCAGCCAATGTCTTTCCCTTCAAAGGAAAACTACCAGAAAGTCCTTGCCTTGCAATGAATTAGGAACACAAAGATAGCGACATTGCATGTATTAAAGATTCAAAAGGGATGATTCACTTTGACAATCTTTATTTGTTTGACTGATGGTATGCATAGAAATGCAACGCCCCCTCCCATAGACATGAATGGAGGGGGCGTGGCGTGATGTCACGTCCCCGTCTCCGAAGCCCGGCGGTTTCCGAGACTGCAGACGCAGCTACGCATAGAATGCGGGCTGCTGCAGGGAGATCGTGGGGCGTCCCAGCGGCGGGCCCCCCGTGATCAGACATCTTATCTTCTATCCTTTTGATAGGGGATAAGATGTTTATGTCCGGAATACCCCTTTAACAAAAGCAGCAGAATTCCATAGTAATGCGCATGGTTTTAGAATAGGATGTCCAACAAGCTCATATACTGTACGTGGAATAGTCACGCGTCCACAAACTTTTGCCCATATAGTCCACCATGTTTATTCACACCATCAACCACCACAATAGCTACGTGGTTATATTACACCTTTCATTTACAAGCTGGTGTGTTTTTTTCTAGTTTGTTAACCCCTTTAGGACCAAGCTCATTTTGGTCTCAATACACAACAGCTAGAGGAAATTGCGGGTGGCACTACTGTAATAAAGACAAGTGAAGTGAAGGTATGGGGCATAATACATGCAATGGAGGAGTCCACATAGAGAAAAAAACGCAACGGGGGTGCAGACCACCGAAAAAAAGGCAGTTTTTTATTCTTTAAATCTTTACTTTTTTTATACACTAGCTTGATGCTTGATGTCTCCTATTTTGTATCTATTGTGGTTTACAGTTACATCTGTAGCTTGCAGGGACCAATGTGCTGGCCAACAATATAATCCCTTCACTATATAAAAAACTGATTCCGGGTTCTGCTTGATTTTGTTGTGGTGAAAGATCACATTAATCTGGTTGGCATTTCTGAGTGTGTGAAACATAAGCTTGTCAAGATGAGCGATTAGCCTGAAAGGCCGGAAGAATAATCCTCACTTTGTCCATATGTCATATCATGCACCACATATGGTTGTGGTCTGTATTAAACTGCCAGGCTGTCCAAATGGCTGTATGATAGTAAAACCCATGAGGTATGGCCAGCATATGAATGGCAAGGAAACCAGTCCAGCATGTGGTAGTATGTGTTAAGCATTACTCACTGGTTCCCTATTAGCAGCGTGTGATCCCTGCTCAGTGGGTACTATCACTATATGTCTATGTCACAGTTACTTGCTGAAGCTCATGTACAGAACACTTCATCATATTAACAAAAGACTAAAACCAAATTAGGAAAAAATGAGAGATAAACTGCGGTAGTCAGGAGAGGAAATACTGTATGTGCTGTGTCTGGCAGCATTGTGACTGGACATGCTACTGATCCGTATAGCACCATATTACACATACAGTTAGGATAAGTGTTATGGGCAATAGGTGTCTACACAATAACTGCAAACACAGCAATGTATGCATCAGCATGTGCATGCTTAAAGGGGTATTCCAGGATTATTTTTTTATTTGACTATGCTACAGGGGCTGTAAAGTTAGTTTAGTTCGTAATATAGTGTCTGTACCTGTGTGTGACGGTTTTCTCACAATTCTTCTGTGATTTTCACGATAGTATTTATTTTTACCAGCATACAAAATGACTTGTCTCAGATTTTTCCCAGGTTGCAATGCGGCCGAGGCCAGACTCACTAGTCAGCTGATGTCTCACAAGTTAAAGAAGGCCGGGATTCGTCAGCGCAATCCATGTGAATAAACTTGCACAAAGCAAGGTGTTTAAAATAAAAGATTCATTTATTTCCAATGCCAGAATATTCTGGCAAAAATCTGAGAAGTCATTTTGTATGCTGGTAAAAATAAATTTACCTTGTGACACATCCTCGTTTGGCAGAAGACCGCTGGAAATCCGGGTGGCTGCACCGTGACATCATCAAGGCTAAAATAGGGGGTTGTGTCTGACACACAACCCCGTAAGGTGAGCAATTCTGCTGTTATTTTAGAAGCACTAACTGTTCCCACCACGAGATATCGCCCCATGAGAATCTCTGCTGTGTTTTTTCAGATTTACTTGCCTACTAGTCAGCTGATGACAGGGAGCCTGTCTGATTCAATGGGTGGAGGGGTCGCTTGGAGGGAGAGAGATCAATCTGCAACTAATGCAACAGCTGTAGGCACCCTGATTGAAGACCACAGGTCTTTTGAATGGATGCAGCTCATTTATGTTTCAATGGGTTGTGTGGCTGATGTGTGGGAGGGAGGAAAATGGAATTATGGGATTTGTAGGCAAAAAAGAAAACTTAAACAGGAAATACCAGTTCACAAAAAGCTAGCCACAGTATTTTGGTAATCTGACAACATAGCCATTTAGCCCCAAGACAAGCGCAGATGCTTCCCAAGCATGTCAATTACTGTCTGCCAGGTACGTACTAAAATCACCTTATTGTGGAGAACCCCTTTAATATTACCAGGTACAACATATAACAAAATTCATGATATGGTGGCACATCAAGTCGCCATGATGTGTGGAGAAAAATCTAACTCAAAATGGAGAGATACGTAGTTAGGTAGATAGATAGATGGGGATTTTCTCCTGCTCCGGACAGTTCCTAAAATGGACAGCAGAGGTCTGCAGAGAGCACTGTGGTTGTGACATAAGAGAAATCCAAAAAGAAAACATTTTCTCTGTAGTATACAGCCCCCAAAAAGTACTGGAAGGATTAAGATTCTTTAATAGAAGTAATTTACAAATCTGTTTCTTTCTGGCACCAATTGATCTAAAAAATAAAAAAAAAGTTTTCCACGGGAGTACCCCTTTAACATTTCTAATATACTGCATAAGAAAATGTTATTTCCTTTTATATAGAAATCATGGCTCAAAAAATCATGGATTTGTCCAAGCTAAAGCTCAGGCATGGAACAAGTCCAGTAAGTGAGGGTGGGCTAGCGCTCCTCTGTCTAATAGGACAGGAAAAAGCATAGATGAGTACAATTAGGCTGGAGAGAGCACAGAGGAGTCCTATCAGACAAAAGTGAGCACAGAGAAGTCCTATCAGACAGAAGAGAGCACAAAGGAGTACTATCAGACAGGAGAGAGCACAGAGGAGTACTATCAGACAGGAGAGAACACAGGGGAGTATTATCAGACAGGAGAGAGCACAGAGGAGTACCATCAGACAGGAAAGAGCACAGAGGAGTCCTATCAGACATGAGAGATCACAGAGGAGTCCTATCAGACAGGAGAGAGCGCAGAGGAGTACTATCAGACAGGAGAGAGCACAGAGGAGTGCTATCAGACAGGTGAGAGCACAGGGGAGTCCTATCAGACAAAAGAGAGCACAAAGGAGTACTATCAGACACGAGAGAGCACAGAGGAGTGCTATCAGACAGGAAAGAGCACAGAGGAGTACTATCAGACAGGAGAGAACACAGAGGAGTACTATCATACAGAAGAGAGCACAGAGGAGTACTATCAGACAGGAAAGAGCACAGAGGAGTCCTATTAGACAGGAGAGAGCACAGAGGAATAATATCAGACAGGAGAAAGCACAGAGGAGTACTATCAGACAGGAGAGAGCACAGAGGAGTACTATCAGACAGGAGAGAGCACAGAGGAGTACTAGCAGACAGGAGAAAACACAGAGGAGTGCTATCATACAGGAAAGAGCACAGAGGAGTCCTATCAGACATGAGAGAGCACAGAGGAGTCCTATCAGACAGGAGAGAGCACAGAGGAGTGCTATCAGACAGGTGAGAGCACAGAGGAGTCCTATCAGACAGAAGAGAGCACAAAGGAGTACTATCAGACATGAGAGAGCACAGAGGAGTGCTATCAGACAGGAAAGAGCACAGAGGAGTACTATCAGACAGGAGAGAGCACAGAGGAGTACTATCAGAAAGGAGAGAGCACAGAGGAGTCCTATCAGACAGGAGAAAGCACAGAGGAGTAATATCAGACAGGAGAAAGCACAAAGGAGTGCTATCAGACAGGAGAGAGCACAGGGGAGTATTATCAGACAGGAGAGAGCACAGAGGAGTACCATCAGACAGGAAAGAGCACAGAGGAGTCCTATCAGACATGAGAGATCACAGAGGAGTCCTATCAGACAGGAGAGAGCGCAGAGGAGTACTATCAGACAGGAGAGAGCACAGAGGAGTGCTATCAGACAGGTGAGAGCACAGGGGAGTCCTATCAGACAAAAGAGAGCACAAAGGAGTACTATCAGACACGAGAGAGCACAGAGGAGTGCTATCAGACAGGAAAGAGCACAGAGGAGTACTATCAGACAGGAGAGAACACAGAGGAGTACTATCAGACAGAAGAGAGCACAGAGGAGTACTATCAGACAGGAAAGAGCACAGAGGAGTCCTATCAGACAGGAGAGAGCACAGAGGAATAATATCAGACAGGAGAAAGCACAGAGGAGTACTATCAGACAGGAGAGAGCACAGAGGAGTACTATCAGACAGGAGAGAGCACAGAGGAGTACTAGCAGACAGGAGAAAACACAGAGGAGTGCTATCATACAGGAAAGAGCACAGAGGAGTCCTATCAGACATGAGAGAGCACAGAGGAGTCCTATCAGACAGGAGAGAGCACAGAGGAGTGCTATCAGACAGGTGAGAGCACAGAGGAGTCCTATCAGACAGAAGTGTGCTCAATAAATATCTTTATATTAATGATGGATGACCATTGAATTCTCCTTCACTGCTGTCCATTGCGCCTATTGAGGATCTTTTTTCCCCTTTCCTGTTCCTGATATCTCTGCAAGCCGGCCAGCCACGCTGATACTGGAGGATCCAGACTGCATTCAGCACACTGCATCATCACTCGAGCTCATCTAGGTGTTGTGCCCATAGCGCAACACCATCTGGTAAGTGGAATACCAACCCCTTCCCTTACCCCAAAGTTTTTGAAGTATTACACTAGGGGCGCGTGTCCTTTTTTCTTTTTGTCTTGCAGACAGAAGAGAGCACAAAGGAGTACTATCAGACATGAGAGAGCACAGAGGAGTGCTATCAGACAGGAAAGAGCACAGAGGAGTACTATCAGACAGGAGAGAGCACAGAGGAGTACTATCAGACAGGAGAGAGCACAGAGGAGTCCTATCAGACAGGAGAAAGCACAGATGAGTAATATCAGACAGGAGAAAGCACAAAGGAGTGCTATCAGACAGGAGAGAGTGCAGAAGAGTAATATCCGACAGGAGAGAACACAGAGGAGTATTATCAGACAGGAGAGAGCACAGAGGAGTGCTATCAGACAGGAGAGAGCACAGAGGGGTACTATCAGACAGGAGAGAGCACTGATGAGTCCTATCAGATAGGAGAGAGCACAGAGGAGTACTATCTGACAGGAGAGAGCACAGAGGAGTCCTATCAGACAGGAGAGAGCACAGAGGAGAGAGCACAAGCGCTGCGGAATCTGTAGGCGCTATATAAATAAATAAAATAAAATAAAGAGGAGTACAATAAGACAGGAGAGAGCTCAGAGGAGTACTATCAGACAGGAGAAAGCACGGTGGAGTACTATCAGACAGGAGAGATCACAAAGGAGTACTATCAGACAGGAGAGAGCACGGAAGAGTGATATCAGACAGGAGAGAGCACAGAGGAGTACTATCAGACAGGAAACAGCACAGAGGAGTCCTACATCACGGCATCTAAAATTAATGTAAATGAAACCCGACAGCTCAGCGGAGCTGATCGGGACTATCGCAACAAAATTGCGATGTCCTGATCAGTTTATCGGACGACGGGAGGGTCCTCACCTGCCTCTCTGTTGTCAGATCAGTGATCTACTGCTCCCTCTACTGCAGCAGGGAGCCGGTTACACTGATCAGTACTTTGCAATGGCATAGCACTGATCAGTATATGCAATCAGAAGATTGCATATTTTAGCCCCCCTATGGGCAAAAAAAGAAAAAGTGTAAAAAAAATGTAATAAAAGTTCATTAACCCCTTCCTTATTAAAAGTTCAAATCACACCCTTTTCCCATTTTTTAAAATAAAATAATGTAATAAAGAATAAAAATTATCATGTGAGGTACTGTCACGTTTGTAAATGTCCGAACTATTAAAATATTAGGTTAGCTAAACCACACGGTCGATGGCGTACATGTAAAAAAATCAAAACAAACATGGTACCTATAAAAACTACAGATGACGGCACAAAAAATGAGCCCTCATACTGCCCCATACACGAAAAAAATAAAGAAGTTATAGGGGTCACAAAATGCCAATTTTAAACATACTAATTTAGGTGCATGTAGTTTATAATTTTATAAATAAAATAAAACCTATATAAATTGGGTATTCTTTTAACCGTATGGACCTACAGAATAAATATATGGTGTAATTTATACCAAATATTGCACTGCGTAGAAATGGGAGCCCCCAAAAGTTACAAAATTGCATTTTTTAAATTTATTTCACCCCACAAAAATTTTTTTGGGGGTATTGCCTTAGATTATATTATAAAATAAGTGATGTCATTGCAAAGTACAATTGGTGATTCACAAAACAAGCCCTTATATGGGTCTGAAGGTGCAAAATTGAAAGCGTTATGATTTTTAGAAAGGAAGGAGGAAAAAGCGAAAATGCAAACACTTAAATTTGCTGAATCCTTAAAGGGGTACTCCAAAGGATAGGGGATAAGATGTCAGATCGCAGGGTCCCGCCGTTGAGGACCCCCGGGATCTCCGCTGCAGCACCCCACACTTTCATTTCTGCACAGAGCAAACTCGCTCTGTGCGTAATGACCGGCGATAAAGGGGCTGGAGCATTGTGACGTCACGGATCCGCCCCCTCGTGACGTCACATCCCGCCCCCTCAATACAAGTCTATGGGAGGGGGTGTGGTGGCCATCTGACATCTTATCCCCTATCCTTTGGATAGGGGATAAGATGCTAGGGGCGGAGTAACCCTTTAAGGTGAAAATAGGCCCTAAGGGGTTAAACTCGATCTGTATAAATTATATAATATAGATATATATATATATATATCTATATAATATAAATTGAATAATACCCAGGAGTCCTATTTCTTTATTCACTTTTACATACATCTTGTGCATTGTAGTAAAAGTGTGGTTTGAATACAAGAGCAGAACACTGCCACCAGGTGGAGACATACCGTAGGTAGTCATGACCTTTGTTTACCAGGTGCTAGACAGTGGGTTCTGACTAGTCATTTTACTACAATATTAAGACTATCAGTTTTTTCTTTTATGTACTTTAAGTGAATCATCCCTTTTCGGCTTTAAGTAAATAATACCATTTTTCAAAACAAAAGTGAGAATTTATTAATTTCGGGCTGAAGTCAGCGAGAAACTCTACACCACATTGTCAGGATGTGTGTGCCATGAGGCAAAAGATTCATTTTCATTTTCCATCTGTCCCTTTTCGTGAGCTTTCAAGAGGCCGACACTAAATTAATCATTGAACCTGTCATCTATACATGAGGTTCCGTTAGTCTGCTGGATCTGAATTCAATCTGTCTTGATTCTGAATGAATCTATTAAAATGCCATTACTTGTGCAACAAACTTGAAAAATCAAAGCCTTTCCAGGCTGGTATCTTCAGGTCTCCATCAAGGACAATGATGTTTTATTCCATTATTAAGACCACTTTTCTGTAACTGGCTGAAATAATATGGTCGAAAATAAATCTGACCTAGGGCTGATGACCATATTTCTGTTAGAAAGCCATACCATATTACCCACAGAACACTAGGAGATGACTTGCTCTTTCATATGTATTTAATAAAGAGGAACACATTTAAGGGTAGAGTCAGGGGGGGGGGGGGACATACCGCCTGTGCAGCCGGTTCAGCTGCACAGGGGCCCAGCGGGGACCCACTACCCTTTCATACTAGTGAGCGCAGAGGCTGCTCTTTACTACGGCGCACAGACAGAGCCCTAAAGAACCTGGTGTTGAGCCGCAGCAGCAGTGAGGAGGAGGAACAACAGGAGCAGAAGATGTGCTCAGAGTAAGACTATGTTAGTCATAGCACAAAGGAAAACAACTAGGGTAGTGGAAGGGGGTGCCTGGCTGCCCGGCTTGGCATTATAGGATGTGCAGCATTACTTTCATCATGCTGTATATTCTCCACAGAGCTCCTTCCTGCTGTCGGGTCCTGAAGGAGGGGAGAGATTCTCTGACCACACAGCCTGCAGACATTACACAGCAGACGAAGAGTAGGGGACTGCCTGCAGAGCTGTCTGTGCCCCCTCCTCCACATGACTCAGCAACAGAGGTCCTGACCCCCAGCACTGCCATCCAGGGATGGGAGAAGCCATGTGAGGATCCTGTCTGTGTCACAGAAAGTTAGTATAGCTGCAGTATGTATATTTGTGTAGAGGTGTGTGTGTATCTTGTGTATAGGTGTGTGTGTGTATCTTGTGTATAGGTGTGTGTATCTTGTGTATAGGTGTGTGTATGTATCTTGTGTATAGATGTGTACACATGTGATAGAAAAAAGGGGAGGGAGAGACAGACGGGGGGGCGCAACCTGTGCCGTTATTCTGATGGCAATCAATGCCGTATTGCAAGTGGAGCGGTGCTCACCTGATGGTGTTGTACGCAGAGTACAACACCTTGTAGTGTGTGTCACCCAATTGCAGGGTAGAAAGCCGGGAGGTAATCCCGTGTCGGAGTTTGTCTCTGACTGGTGCTGGATAGGTTGCATTTTCCCGTGGAAGCAGGAGAAAAGATCGTCGTAGCGGCGCTCACTCGGGGGTTGCTGGCAGTAGCCAGGAGAGGTGTATATAGCCTCAGTCGGCAAGAAGCGATAGTGGACAGGTAAAAATAATAAACCAAGGATTTTATTAGAGGGACTACGCGTTACGAGGGGCAAAACCCCCTCTTCATCAGGACATGGTTTATTATTTTTACCTGTCCGCTATCGCTTCTGGCGACTGAGGCTATATACACCTCTCCCGGCTACTGCCAGCAATCCCAGAGTGAGCGCCACTACGAGGATCTTCCTGTGTATATATGTGTGTGTATCTTGTGTATAGGTGTGTGTATGTATCATGTGTGTAGATGTGTGTGTATCTTGTGTATAGGTGTGTGTGTGTGTGTATCTTGTGTATAGGTGTGTATGTGTGTATCTTGTGTATAGTTGTGTGTGTACCTTGTGTATAGGTGTGTATGTATCTTGTGTATAGATGTGTGTGTATCTTGTGTATAGGTTGTGTGTATGTATCTTGTGTATAGATGTGTTTATCTTGTGTATAGATGTGTGTGTATCTTGTGTATAGGTGTGTATGTATCTTGTGTATAGGTGTGTGTGTGTATCTTGTGCATAGGTGTGTGTATCTTGTGTATAGGTGTGTGTGTGTGTAGCTTGTATATAGGTGTGCGTGTATCTTGTGTATAGGTGTGTGTGTATCATGTGTATAGGTGTGTGTATATATTGTGTATAGGTGTGTGTGTATCTTGTGTATAGATAGGTGTGTGTATCTTGTGTATAGGTGTGTGTGAGTATCTTGTGTATAGGTGTGTGTGTATCTTGTGTATAGGTGTGTGTATATCTTGTGTATAGGTGTGTGTGTATCTTGTGTATAGAAAGGTGTGTGTATATTGTGCATAGGTGTGTGTGCATATTGTGCATAGGTGTGTATCTTGTGTATAGGTGTGTATGTATATTTGTGTATAGGTGTATGTATCTTGAGTATAAGCGTGTATATCTATATATGTACAGTCATGGCCGTAAATGTTGGCACCCCTGAAATTTTTAAAGAAATTTCCACAATTTTGGTTCTCAAGTTTTCAGACAGTTCTCTTCTCCTCTTTCTGTTGTCTATGATTAGTGTGGCACACACAGACACACAATGCAAAGACTAAGTATACTTCTCTCCTTTTTATCTGCTTTTAGGCAGGATTTTTTTATTGCCCACACCTGTTACACCTGGTACTCACTTGGTGCTTAGGTGTGGCGTACTAAAATAATGCCAACTGCTGTATAGACAAAAATCCGGCCCTGCATCGGCAGAATTATTTGTCCCTTGTATAGTGGTGAGAATGTCTCTGTATAGTCATTTTATTCAGTATCAGTATGGTAATATTATCCCATCATTATATGGTGGTAATGGTAGTGGTAATAGTGTTGCGGTATTATCTGTCCCTTGTATAGTGGTGTAACTGTCTTACTGCATGGGCTGCTGCTGAATGTCGCATGAAGCACTAGGCCTCTTTTTTTTGCTACCACCTGTCAGTGTATTTAAACAGCAAAAAGTGGAAAACTTAGGCTCTCCACAGAACAGCTACCTACCTACCTTCCCCAACTTACTCCGCAATTTTTCCTCGGGCACAAAAGGAACTAACTACAGCTCTGATAAGTGCTACTTACCCCTCTGGCCTCCCCTGTACACAGTCAGGTCACGTGACTGTGCAGCGTGGGCTGTTGGAGGCCAGCAGGGAAGGAGCTGACTTTGCGACACCCCGGCGGACATGAAGAGCAGCAGAGCATGTGAGGTAAGTTTTATTTATTTATTTTTAGTCTGATCTGAGGTCTGATGGGATTGTCTGTCACTGTCTCAGAGCATCAATATGGGGGGCCTGAATGAGAATATGAGGGGGCCTGAATGAGCTGCAGCATATGGGGGGCCTTAATAAATAATTAACAACTGATATTAGGGGGGTCCTCCTGAGCAACTGATATGGGTGGGGGCCCCCCTGAGCAAGTGACATATGGGGCTCCATCTGAGTATGTGACATATGAAGGGGGGATTCCTGAACAATTGACGTATGAGTGGGGGGGTCCAGGGGCATTCTTTGCACAGGGGCCTTCTGCTGTCTGTGTCTGCCCCTGGGTAGAATCACAAGTGCCGTACTTTGCTGTGTATTTGCTGCTGCATATTTCCCTACCCATTTGCTGCTGTGTATTTTCCTACCCAATGGGTTGGAAAATACGCAGTAGCAAATACGCAGAAAAATAGGGCACCTATGACCCTACCCTTAATCTGTGATACAAAATGACTCTCCCCTAATATTAATGACAAAGTGCTATGCCAAACTATTGAATGTGACCAAAGCAAAATCAAAGTGATAATTAGAGTGATAAAAGTATCAATAATAACAACAATAAAAGTATAAAAATAAAAACTTATACTAAGTACGCTAAGGCAAATTTAGTGCATTAAATAGCTTCCAGTTCACCATTTTTTAGCAGATGTTAGTTTTGTTCACAAGCTAACATAAATGATGAGCCAACATGAGAGCTGCAGACAATTGGTGGCCCCAGTGCTCATATACCGTACCTGCTGGCTGTGATACCAATAGCATGGCAATAGACAAACTTTTATGATTCATGAGGACTGAATGTTGACCCCACCACTTCATAACAATCACTAATTACATTATTGGAATGGGTCAATAAAATCGGATGTCTTAATGATCTAGATGGGCGAAGCAATGGTTGGATAACTAATATATAAGGAGGAAATAAAAACAAAGGATCGCTCTCTTGTGTAGCCCACCATGACACCAAAAGTGCTGTACTAACCTTATAGAATTGCGCTAAGGATTAGGCAAAGAGGTACACAGAATGCTGCTCAGATAACCCAACCCATTGGCCAAGAGGTACAGGAATGAAGACATAAATGAACAAGGAGCAAAAGAATATGTCTTGTGAGCTCTGTTGTACATTTACCAGGATAAATTAGCTACTACAATTGCACAGGACTGGATTTATTTTACATTTAGAATAGATGCAAGTCCGACCGAGCATGTATGTGCATGGGGGCATCTGGTAATAGATGTCAGCTGAATGAGAGTTTGGTCGACAGCTCCTTTAGGTTCTTGCAGAATGTAATGTTGGTAATAACTACATGACATTTCCATCTAGCCCCTTTCTGCCTTTTGCAGTTTAATACCATACATTATTTGTAAAATGACCCCATGCATAATAGGAATGGTGCCTGGTGTGAAATGATATCAGTTTTATTTTAGGGAAGAAAAAAAATCATCTGGGGAGCTTGTATATCTTTTATGCCATAGCTCACATTAACACATAAAATATCTGTCATCTTGCCCAAAACTTCCACAAAATGGACAAATTCAAGAGACTGTCTTAACAGGGATACAAGATTGTGCATAAAGGCAGCTAATATGGCTCTGAGCCTTGGCTCTTCGCTAAAGGGTCTGACAAAAAGCACAGGTTGAGAGCCACCGATGTGCTAGAACTATTAAATGGGGCTATTAAAGTCCTTAACGTGAGGCATTATTCCATGATTTACAGTCCATTGCCGGTGATAAATAGCAGCTTTACTTCAAGCAATTAAAACCTTGACTGTGACAAGTGCATTGTGTGAAATCATAGGGAAAACCTTTCCAATTCTGAACTGGTAATAAACTATTGTTTTCTGAGGACTTAAACTGATGATGACAGATATAGTTAAAATGCATTTTCTCACCTAGTTGCTCATGAAAATGACTGCACAATGTCCATTAGGCTCCACCCACATACAGTGGGGATCAAAAGTTTGGGCACCCCAGGTAAAAATTTGTATTAATGTGCATAAAGAAGCCAAGGAAAGATGGAAAAATCTCCAAAAGGCATCAAATTACAGATTAGACATTCTTATAATATGTCAACAAAAGTTAGATTTTATTTCCATCATTTACACTTTCAGAATAACAGAAAACAAAAAAATGGCATCTGCAAAAGTTGGGAGCTCGTGACATCATAGCCCCACCCCCTCATGACATCACGCCCTGCTCCCTCAATGCAAGTTTATGGGAGGGACTATGACATCACGAGCTCCCGGCGCTGGCTCCAGCATTTGGAACAGTTTGTTCCAAACGCTGAGCAGCGGAGTACCTCTTTAATGTTCCTGTTGTGGAAAAGCCCTATAAAATTAATATTACTTACCTAAAATATTTTCATGCCTCATGAGCACAGTCTGATAGATTTCTGTCTCCCTGAACCAGCTGGCCTCCTCGGTGGTAAAGAACACTTTGACTGCCACTTTCTCCCCGCGCCATTTGCCCATCCACACTTCTCCATATCTTCCTTTGCCAATCTGTTTCACCATTTGAATCTGCTTTGCTATAGTCCTTTGTACCTATGAACAAGACCAAGACCAATAACATATTACTTACCAAAGAAAAATGACCACCCAGCACTAACATGACTAATCCAGAACAAACAGAGGGGAATATGAAATATCACTGGAGATCCATTTTACTGCATGCAACATTTCTTCTTCCTCCCGAGAGTACCTCAAAATATTACCGTGGCCCTGTACGGCTTGAAACCATAAAACTGAATATTCTGTAATTTGAGGCAATATTGACAAAGGTTATTTTGCTAAAGAACTCTTGGTTTGTGTGCTGCCACCCACATGTACAGGCTTACTTTATCAGAAATTTAAATGGGGAAAAATGATTTAATAATGCTCTAAAAGTGACATGATTTGCATCTGCTTTCAGTTAAGAAAAGCCGATTATTTTACATGGAATCGTAGAACAATTTGTCTATTAATATGTATACTGCTGTTATAGCATAATATAGTCCATAGCATTGATCAGAGCAAATTAAAGGGAACAGCTGTATAATTCACACTGAGCTTACTAAAAGAAACATTCGCGATAATCCAACACTAATATTACCTTTGGGGTTTACTTCTGTACCCAGTGAATAGAGCAGTTGCCTCCAAAGTGTGGTCCTCCAGATGTTGCAAAACTACAATTCCCAGCATGTGAAGAGTAGTAGTTTTGCAACATCTGGAGGACAACACCTTAGAAAACTACTGGTACAGAGGTAAAGGTTGTGATCACACCAGGGACTCTGTGTGTGTGTGGGGGGGGGGGGGGGGGGGCTCTTTACTCACTCCAGCAATATAGAACAGAAGCCCATCTGTACGAGACCAGTTTAAAGGGGTATTCCAGGGAAATTTTTTTTTTTTTTTACATCAACTGGCTCCAGAAAGTTAAACAAATTTGTAAATTACTTCTATTAAAAAATCTTAATCCTTCCAATATTTATCAGCTGCTGAAGTTGAGTTGTTCTTTTCTGTCTGGCAACAGTGCTCTCTGCTGACATCTCTGCTTGTCTCGGGAACTGCACATAGTAGAAGAGGTTTGCTATGGGGATTTGCTTCTTAACTGGACGGTTCCCGAGACATGTTTCATTAGAGAGGACTTAGACAGAAAAGAACAACTCAACTTCAGCAACTCATAAGTACTGAAAGGAATAAGATTTTTTAATAGAAGTAATTTACAAATCTGTTTAACTTTCTGGAGCCAGTTGATATATATATATATATATATATAAAGTTTTTTTTCCTGGATAACCCCTTTAAAGACAATACAGTCTGAGCCATTATCTGTACAGGTGCCCATATTATACCAAATACTGCCTTGTCCTATGCCTACTTGTATGCCCATCAGTCGTGACTTAAATGAGATTGGATTATGCACAGAGAACGTCTTCAGAGGGTGACGTTATAGAACATATTAGGCAGCTCTTTAGCTAAACCAACTTTCCCATACACTCACTCTAAGGTGTAAAGGAACCCTGAGATGCAAGACTTTGGGAGTCATATTCAAAACTGTACACATCAAAAGTTTTGCGCCAAAATTTTGGCGCAAAACAGTTTACATCAGATATTCAAAGTGTTTTACATGAGAATTATCCAGGTTTTACACTAGTCACACCAGTTTTGCAAAAGGGGGCGTGGCTATGTACATTTCATGTTTTACATGATATTTTTAAGGGGGTGAGAGTCCATTTAATATCAAAAACTTCACACCAGCTTTTTGCTAGTGTGGAAATCACAGAAATGGTTGTATTTTTTATTTTCATTTTTATTTTTGGGAAAAGGTGTTATTTAATCAATTATTGAAAAATAAATAATTATTATTTTGGAAATATTATTTAAGAAAATATATATTTTTTTTTTCATGTCACTGCACTTGAACTCACATTAAAGCCTTAGAAATGTTTGATTTATACAGTTATGACTTGTTTGGGCACTAGTAATCATGGAATATTATGTGAGATGCCTCGGGCAGAACCTTCCGGGATGTAAAATTTGGCACCAAAACTAAACCATTTTCACCAAAATTGCCATTTTTGGCACCAAAGTCGGAAATCTTGGTGCCAAAAATCCAATATGGCGACAAAAAAAACAATTTGGTGTCAAATTTGGCAATTTTGGTACAGAAAAAAAAAACGTGGCACGAAAATGAACTCTCAGATGTTTTCATATTTTTCAAAGCAGCACAAGAGTCCTTTGAAAATGTGAGGAGAAAAAAAAAGGTGTAATTAATATCACTGGAACAGGAATGACAGTAGTTTTTTAATATCTCCCCCTTTGTTGGTAATTTTTAAAACAATATGAAAACATTATAAAAATAGACTCTTTTAGTCAAATAATTTTCTTGTGCCGTTGTATTATAGAATGAGTGCGGTTTTCTGTATGTGATACTGAGCAGTATAGATATGTAAAGTATAAGGCTGTATTCATACTTTTCAGGCAAACGATCTGTGAAACGGGAACAACAGATCCGAATTCCTAGATATCCTTCCATTAGAATCAATGGCCACAGGAACAACACGCTGCTGTTTGTTGCTAAGCTTAAAAAAACTTGTAACATAGTGTATATATGATTTCGATATGTCATAATCCACTCTTTCCTTCTGACTCACAGTTATGACATAAAATGTTTTCTATTTCTTCTAAAATGTATTCTTACCAGCAGAGGGAGCCCTGATCCACTTCCAGAGCTCTGAGACTGTTCAATGAGATCTTTCAGGGATTCTCCAGGAGGGATGTAGGTCTCATCTTGTTCCAAGCCAATACTATACCGAGGTCTGGCCTCTTGCCTTTTATACCTATTAGAAGACAATGCAGAAATTACCATAAGTCATACTATAGTAGGATAACATGGTTAGTATGTCTTGTGTAGGGAGTTCAAAATGCACATATGGCCGCTTCACTATTAACCTAGGTTCCTTAAAATGACATATAGAGGCACAGAGAAAAAAAAGAACACATTTACAGTATGTATCCATTTCTACTTGACACAGCAAGCGGTTATCACAACCACATATAGCAATGTTTAACAACCAAGGTACCTCCAGCTGTTGCAAAACTACTACTTCTAGCATGCCTGGCCAGTCAAATGCAATATTAGGTCAATTCATTTAGAGGGGTTGTATCATCAGAAACAATTCTTTTCATTCTGGTTCATCTCACAAAGGGGGGGGGGGTTCAGAATGGAGAACACTCCTCTATAGCATCTATATGATCTATAGTGTCCATATGTAATGACTGAAGAACTACTATAGACATTATGGGGGAGATGTATCAAAACCTGTGCAGAGGAGAAGTTGCTGAGTTGCCCATAGCAACCAATCAAATGGTTTCTTTAATTTTTCAGAGGTCTCTATAAAAATGAAAGAAGCGATCTGATTGGTTGCTATGGGCAACTCAGCAACTTTTCCTCTAAACGAGTTTTGATAAATCTCCCCCTATCTCTTTCTAGTAAGTGCTGCTGTTCTCAGCAGAATCTGCCAGCACTCTAATCCCAGTCTAAAATCAGCCATTCATGCTTCTCACTAAGGCTATGTTCACATGCATGGAAAATCTGTGTGCGGAGATTCCACCCACTGCAGGCGCTGGCATAGCATGTCGGCACTAGATGCGCACAGGAGTGCACCATCTTATATACGGCTATACATTCTGGGCAGATTCCGCAAAAAGAATGAACGTGCAGCGGAATCTCTGTGCCAAATTTCAATGCAAAATTCTGCACAGAAATTCCGACGTCCAAACATGGCCAAAAGTCTATATTCACATGGCGGCATGTCTACCCAGGTGGACATATCGCAGGGCACTGTGGAAATTCCAGTTCTGGGCTCCGCATAAAAAGAAATGACAAGACAATTATTTCTGTGGAATCCGCTTTCTCTGAAATGCATTTGAGATGGCGCATTTGCGAGCGGTTCTAACAACAGCATTTTTTGCCAGCACTGAAACAGCTCAGAAATTAACTGTTTCCAGTAGCCTTAGGAAGTAATCCTAAAAGATTCATGTGAATCTAGACACAAGTGGTTTGGTCTTACCTGAAGTAACAGAATATTAAAATCACTGCCAGGATGATGCTGCATACAGTGACTGAGATCAGAAGAGCCATGTAATGGATACTGCCATCAACAAAGTCTGCGGGGGGAAAAGGAGAAACAAAACATGGAGTTAATTTTTTTCCCCAGCATTTAGATTCAATAGACTTGCTATATAAAACCATAGATAATAGCACAGAAGAATACTTGATCGATATTATCAACATAACTTATTTTATACTATTCTCCAGTTCCCCTTAAGGGAAGGTTCACAAGTAACGGATCTGCAGCGTATCCACCGGTGACCCAACAATTTTGTGCCTCCAGCTGTTGCCCCTCCCCTAGCCCTGCCACATCCCGCCCCTGGCCTGCTCGCAGCGGCAATCCGCCGCTATGAGCAGCCACACAGGGGGCCTAAGAGTTGCAAAGTCTACTCAGACATCACAGAGCAGCCGCAATGTCTTAGTACTGCACATGCGGAGTGCACGCGGCATCTTGCAGGCCCCCTGTGTGGCTGCTCGTAGCGGTGGATTGCCACTGCGAGTGGGCCAGGGGCGGGATGAAGTGGGGGAAGGGGGTGTGGTAACAGCTGGAGGCACAAAATGGTTGGGTCACCAGCAGATCCGCAGTTTAAAATACCCTACGGATCCATTACGTGTGACCCTACCTTTAAAGGAAGAATGACTGATCTATTTACTGTTTGCAACACATACCGTGTCAATTAAACTTACAGTATGTCAAAGTAGTGTTGAAATGTCAATATATAGGACCTCATTTATTATTGCAAAACCAACATGTTTTGACGGGTTGTGCGATAGATTAAGGCTGGGTTCACACCCCGTTTTTGCAATATAGTTCCTGTATATGTTTTCAATTTGAAAACCATATGGAACCGTATTGAAAATGGTATGCAATGACTCTCCATTGAAACCGTTTGCAAACGATGCATTCTGTTGTGTCTGTTTTTTTCCCGCACCCAAAACCGCAGCCTACCACAGCTTTTGGTCCGGGTGAAAAACCGTATGGAAACCGTATCCATTTTTATTTTTTTAACATGGGAGTCAATGGGAGCCGTACAGAACCGTATGTGCGTACAGTTCCATCTGGTTTATACCATACGTAATTTTTTCTTGTCATTTCAATCAAACAAGTCAAACTTTAATCAGAATAGAGTTAAAAGTTAAAAACATATATGTTTTTTTCTTAACAAACGGATGCAACCAAACATCATTTTTCAAACTGTATCTGGTTTTTAACCATATACGGGTTAAAATTTGTACACGTTTGGTTGAAGTTTAGTCCGGTTTTGAGGAATCAGTGTTTTTCAATAAAAAACCTGATACAGGAACTGTATTGCAAAAACGTGGTGTGAACCCACCATAACTCTCCATTTTACTATGAAAACCCCAAAAAGGGGTGTGGCCGTTGGGAAAAGGGAACATGGTCACCGAAAAGGGGCGTGTTCCCGACATTTTCACAAAAACACAACATATTTACTAAGGTTTCCCCAGAAAATTAGGTGGATTTGAGCTGAGGAAAACCCGACAGATCAGAACATGTGCAAAAAAAAAGCAAAGTGTAGGGAAAGTGGAAAATGTAGGGAAACCTTAGTAAATACAGTGGAAAATAAATTGTAGGGAATAAAAACTCACAAAGGAAAACTACACAACACTCTTAGTAAATCAGGGCCATAGTGTTTTATCCAAATAAGATAAATACAAAAAAAAAAAATCTCACCACAACAACCCCTTTTTTCAAATGAGGCCTGCCCGATTGGCTGTAGCACACTCCAAATTGCTATGTAGTACTAGATGTCCAATCAATTCAATTAGCAAACATTTAATACATGTTTAAGCCAAGGTCAGTGCTTTAGAATTGTACTGATAGATCAAAAACTTTTTGCCAAATAAAAAAAAAATGTATATATATAACCCATCTGCCATATACAAGTTAGATAGTTTTCCCCATGTAAGTAATGAGCCAGATCGGTGGCCAATCCCAGAAAATGAGATTATATTATCATTAAAAAGCTTAGGGTGTCCTGATCACACACCTTTTACAGTTTCTTGATACTGACTAACATTTCCAAACTATGTGGGTTTATATTTGTCTGACAATTCAGGGAATCAGTCAGATGGGCGTGAACTAATTTTAATAATGGGAGTAAATATCAGGTGATAATACAGTCAGGGGGCGTAAATGTCTTACATTGAGAGACATCCATACCTATTAGACTACCTAATAGTCACCCATTTTATTAAAATTAGGTTCACACCCATCTGACAAATAACTTAAGTGTGTATCAAAGAAATGTAAAAAGGGGGGTGATCAGGACATCCTAAGCTATTTAATGATAGTAACATCTCATTTTTAGGCGATTGGCGACAGGTACTAGAATACCCATGACACTTGGAAAGCTAACATTAGCAGTGTAATGGAAGATAGGAAAATGTATTATGTGCAAACCTTAAGACATTCTATAAGAGATCTGTTTGATAAATGGACTTTGTTGGTTAGAATAACACAATGAAGCCCAGTACAGTATCTGGCAGTCCTAATGATAAACTCCTAGCAGAATTATTATGAGCTCATTACGATAGATAATTATATCTACAATATATTCCCAAGACTCCGTTTGGCAGCAATCTCTGTACATGAATTCCCACTGTAGGAACTACATTCGCGTACCTAATCTTATTGTAGCCTCATTTTCCTATATCTGCAGAAAAATGACCTATCTGAGCTTAAACCCTACACAGAATGCGGCACGGTCCTTGTCTTGGAATGAGATTAGCAGATCAACTATTTCTTTGTAGAGATTGTCCACATTCATGCTGTAGCTGAACACGGGAAAACGAGAACTTCAGCTCTATCGACTCATCCTGCCATGGTGCTATTAAGTTACAGCTTTACGAGAGTAATGAGACAAGGATGTCCTTGGGGACCTCTTAGTTTACGCTTTTTAAAGACTTGCTTTTGTGTTGCCTTTTTTCATTTTTTTTTTTTTTTTTAACTCTTTAGCTTGTAGACTTGCATGCTTTTAATCGCTGGCACCAATTCCATTGCCTTTGGCTTTTAATTTCCATCTTGTAGGAAAGTGAGGCATATCTGAAGGCCTTTGAAAAGAGACACCGACAAGATGTCTATCAGGACAACACGGGGCTCATCAGTCATTTCTCGCTTCAGCTGCAGCTATCTACCTGTGCTGTGGCTCTAAGAGTGTGATAGATGAAACGGAGAAGCCACTGGGGAGCCCGCCTTTCTTTTTGAGAAAAGGAGCGAAACAGAGGACTAAAAGCTTAATTTCATGGTTTATTAACAGTTTAGCCTCTGTTAATGGCACCCACTTCTCTGTGAAATGTGTGGTTTGTAACCGTTTAGGATGTCACTTTGAATCAGGTTGATAGAGATTGCAGACAACCTAAACAAAATAGCTTCTGCATGAGACAAGGGCAATTTACAGTTTTACTGATTAATAATGTATAGGCTCACAATGACTAGTTAACTGGCTGCTGAATGCTTATCACATTCATTGGAACATAAAATGAATGTCTATAGTTACAAAAAATCCAAACAACATCTGTACAGTCATGGCCGTAAATGTTGGCACCCCTGAAGTTTTTCTAGAAAATGAAGAATTTCTCACAGAAAAGGATTGCAGTAACACATGTTTTGCTATAAACATTTTTATTCCCTTTGTGTGTATTGGAACTAAACCAAAAAAGGGAGGGGAAAAAGCAAATTGGACATAATGTCACACCAAACTCCAAAAATGGGCTGGACAAAATTATTGGCACCATTTCCAAATTGTGGAAAAATAAGATAGTTTCAAGCATGTGATGCTCCCATGAAATCTGAGGATTACCAATGGATTTTGGGTTGCACTGTACAGCCCAGTGTCAGAAAGCTGGGTTTGCATCCGTGATCTTGGGTCTTCAAGCAGGACAATGACGCCAAACATATGTCAAAAAGCACACAGAAATGGATGGCAACAAAGCGCTGGAGAGTTCTGAAGTGGCAGCAATGAGTCCAGATCTAAATCCCTTTGAACACCTGTGGAGAGATCTTAAAATTGCTGTTGGGAAAAGGCGCCTTCCAATAAGAGAGACCTGAAGCAGTTTGCAAAGATAGAGTGGTCCAACATTCCGGCTGAGAGGTATAAGAAGCTTATTGATGGTTATAGGAAGCGACTGATTTCAGTTATTTTCTCCAAATGGTGTGCAACCAAATATTAAGTTAAGGGTGCCAATAATTTTGTCCAGCCCATTTTTGTAGTTTGGTGTGACATTATGTCCAATTTGCTTTTCCCCCCTCCTTTTTTTTTGGTTTAGTTCCAATACACACAAAGGAAATAAACATGTGTAGCAAAACATGTGTTACTGCAATCCTTCTCTGTGAGAAATACATAATTTTCTAGAAAAAATTCAGGGGTGCCAACATTTATGGCCATGACTGTAGATAAAGACTATGGTGATTTATCAATGCTTAAAGGGGTTATCCAGGAATTTATATATATATATATATATATATATATATATATATATATATATATATATTTCAACTGGCTCCAGAAAGTTAAACAGATTTGTAAATTACTTACTTCTATTAAAAAAAATTAATCCTTTCAGTACTTATGAGCTGCTGAAGTTGAGTTGTTCTTTTCTGTCTAACTGCTCTCTGATTACACCTGTCTGGGGAACTGTCCAGAGTAGAAGCAAATCCCCATAGCAAACCTCTTCTACTCTGTGCAGTTCCTGAGACAAGCAGTGATGTCAGTAGAGAGCATTGTTGCCAGACAGAAAAGAACAACTCAACTTCAGCAGCTGATAATTATTGGAAGAATTAAGATTTTTTAACATAAGTAATTTACAAATCAAATTATAAAGATATGATAGAGACCTAGAGATACACACACACATATATATATATATATATATATATATATATATATATATATATATGTATATATATATATATATATATAATTTACAAAATATATGTGACAGACTAGTTGTATAATCAATTAATTACTCTTTATTCAGAAAATTGGTAAAATAGTCCAAGCAGGGCCCTTGCTGTGGACTAATATATACAGTATGAGGTATATAGTGGAATAAAATATAGTAAAGATGAAAATAAAAATGAAACTTTATAATATATAATAAAATTGTCCGTATAGCAGCCACCTAGTTGCGCAATAATGTTTTAGTAATTTATGTAACCAGTTCTTAGATAGATTAAATAACTTCTTATTCACTGCAATAGATATTGTTGCTCTTTGCGGATGAAAGTTTATGCAGTATTCCCAAAAAGATAGGTTGTATCTCGTTGATGTTTGGTGCTCTGCACCCCTCACCGCACTGCTGGTCTGCGAGGTCCCAGGATGGCAGCCCTGTTGCAGTTGGGTTCCGTATTACTGACTGGCACGGCTGGGCAGCCGGCTCGATGGTGGCATCAGCACAATTAATGGATCCCCGGTATCCTCCTGATGTGGCACGGGGTGCGTCCGGCCATATAGATGGTAAAATTGCCAAAACATAAATTACCAAAACATTATTAGGTGGCTGCTATACGGACAATTTTATTATATATTATTCATTTTCATTTTTATTTTAATTTTATCTTTACTATATTTTATTCCACTATACATCTCATACTGTATATATTAGTCCACAGCAAGGGCCCTGCTTGGACTATTTTACCAATTTTCTGAATAAACAGTAATTTTTATATAGTGTGAGCCCCCCCGATCTATAAGTTATCCTATAATTTACAAATCTGTTTAACTTTCTGGAGCCAGTTTATTAAAAAAAAAAAATTTAAAGTTTTTTTTTCCAGGAATATCCCTTTAACATTAGAAAACTCGCGTAAAAAATAAAAATTTGCGCAAGCCTTATTTCTGCCGAAAAATCGTGAGCTTTTCCAGTGTTTTGAATCAGTGTTTTCTGGTGTGAAGTGTTGACAAATTTATATTTATCTTCTTATTAAAACAGCTGGGGTGGAACATAAGACAAAGAAGATAACCAGCTAGAAAACATGTAACTACTATATTATACAGGAATAGCCTGTGTTGCTTATATGTTTATTGCCCTGGCTTAAAGGGGTATTCCGGTGAAAACCTTTTTTCTTTTAAATCAACTGGTGGCAGAAAGTTAAACATATTTGTAAATTACTTCTATTAAAAAAATCTTAATCCTTCCAGTACTTATTAGCTGCTGAATGCTACAGAGGAAATTCCTTTCTTTTTGGAACACTGATGACATCACGAGCACAGTGCTCTCTGCTGACATCTCTGTCCATTTTAGCAACCATGCATAGCAGATGTATGCTAAGGGAAGCATGGTGGCTCAGTGGTTAGCACTGCTGCCTTGCAGTGCTGGGGACTTGGGTTCAAATCCCACTAAAGACAATAATAAAAAAAAAGCATTATTATTATAATAACGTCAGCAGAGAGCACTGTGCTCTTGATGCCATCAGAGAGAATTCCAAAAAGAAAAGAATTTCCTCTGTAGTATTCAGCAGCTAATAAGTACAGGAAGGATTAAGATTTTTTAATAGAAGTAATTTACAAATATGTTTAACTTTCTGCCACCAGTTGATTTAAAAGAAAAAAGGTTTTCACCGGAGTACCCCTTTAAAGCAGCACATGTGAAAGCCCCCTGAGGCAACGTCTACACAGGTTAGAAAAGTGATGGATTTTCATGTGGATTTCTATGCTGGAAATCTACCGTGTATAACAGTACAGCAATACATAGGACTTTAAGAAATCTCACCCACATGTCACAGAAAAAAATGTGCATAGAATTTGCAGAGAAATTGGCTTGCACTGTATACTTCAAATCCACCGCTTGCCAATTTCTGCCATGGACACAATGCAGAATAAAAATATTATTGCTGCAGACATTGCTACAATCTACTCTGTAAATCCACCGCAAAAGTATTATTATTTTTTTTTTTTTTTATGGAAGTTTTAAACACATTAGTTATTTATTAACTAACTTTTTAAAATGTATTTATCAAAATCCACAACAAGTTCTACACTATTTCATGTGGGTTGGCCACTGTGGAAAATCTGCAGCATTTCTGACACATGTGAAAATGCCCTCAGGGCCTGTTCTCATGTTCAGGGCTTTTGATGCTAAAGCCAAAAATAAAAAAAAAGGATCATGAATGGAAGACATGGATAAAGGAAAGACTGAGACTTATCTTATTAAATGTATTCCTGGCTTTGGCTTCAAAAAAAGCAATATGAGGAAACAGCCTAAGGGCTGACATGGCTCCAGACCAGAACTGTCCTTTAATAATGCTCAGTAGCATTCAATGGTGCTGGACAATTGGAAACACAATAAAATGAAATGTACGCTTGCCCTGCAAAAACCTGAAAAATATAGCATGCAATTTAAAGGAGAACAACCGTTTCTGATGCTACAGTCTTATGCTATAGACAATTTTATATCTTTGTTTAAGTTCTGCAGCTGCAGTTCATCCCATTTTCAGCCCCTCTCCATCTATGTAATATGACCATTCTGTATTCTGTTATGGACCAGATTACAGTCATGGTCGTAAATGTTGGCACCCCTGAAATTTTTCTAGAAAATGAAGTATTTCTCACAGAAAAGGATTGTAGTAACACATGTTTTCCTATACACATGTTTATTCCCTTTGTGTGTATTGGAAGTAAACCAAAAAAGGGAGGAAAAAAAGCAAATTGGACATAATGTCACACCAAACTCCAAAAATGGGCTGGACAAAATTATGGAAAAATAAGATTTCAAGCATGGGATGCTCCTTTAAACTGACCTGGGGCAAGTAACAGGTGAGGGCAATATAATAATTACACCGAAATGCAGATAAAAAGGAGAGAAGTTCACTTAGTCTTTGCATTATGTGTCTGTGTGTGCCATACTGAGCTTGGACAACAGAAAGAGGAGGAGAAAGAGAACTGTCTGAGGACTTGAGAACAAAAATTGTGGAAAAATATCAATAATCTCAAGGTTACAGGTCCATCTCCAGAGATCTAGATTTCCCTTTGTTCACAGTGCACAACATTATCAAGAAGTTTGCAGCCCATGGCACTGCAACTAATCTCCCTGGGCTTGGGTGGAAGAGAAAAATTGATGAAAGGTGTCAATGCAGGATAGTCCGGATGGTGGATAAGCAGCCCCAAACAAGTTCCAAAGATATTCAAGCTGTCCTGCAAACTATTCGCCGACATTTAAATGAAATGAAACACTATGGCAGGAGACCTAGGAGGACCCCACTGATGACACAGAGACATATAAAAGCAAGACTTTATTTTGCCAAAATGAACTTGAGTAAACCAAACTCCTTCTGGGAAAACGTCTTGTGGACAGATGAGACCAAGATAAAGCTTTTTGGTAAAGCACATCATTCTACTGTTTACCGAAAATGGAATGAGGCCTTCAAAAAAAAGAATACAGTACCTACAGTGAAATATGGTGGAGTTCCAATGATGTTTTGGGGTTGTTTTGCTGCCTCTGGCACCGGGTGCCTTGAATTTGTGCAAGGCATCATGAAATCTGAGGATTACCAACAGATTTTGGGTCGCACTGTACAGCCCAGTGTCAGAAAGCTGGGTTTGCATCTGAGATCTTGGGTCTTCCTGCTGAACAATGAATGGCAACAAAGTGCTGGAGAGTTCTAAAGTGGCCAGCAATGAGTCCAGATCTAAATCCCATACAACACCTGTGGAGAGATCTTAAAATTGCTGTTGGGAAAAGGTGCCCTTCCAATAAGAGAGACCTGGTGCAGTTTGCAAAGGAAAAGTGGTCCAACATTCCGGCTGAGAGGTGTAAGAAGCTTATTGATGGGAAGTGACTGATTTCAGTTATTTTATCCAAAGGGTGTGCAACCAAATATTGAGTTAAGGGTGCCAATAATTTTGTCCAGCCCATTTTTGGAGTTTTGTGTGACATTATGTCCAAAGGGAGATCATTCTGTTTTTGCAACTGCTGAAGGCACCTTGGTCAGAAAACACTGGTCTATTGCATTGAAAAGATCACAGGTATGTTTCAATGGGTGAGTGGTTGATGTGTGGGAGGGAGAAAAGTGACCTCACACTTACACACAAGGAATGATGGGATTTGTAGTTTAAGGGAACAAACTCCTACAGAAAATAGCCAGTTCACAAAAAGATAGCCACAGCATAATCGTAATATCACAACACAGCCATTTAATCCTAAAGCCAAGCGCAGATCCTTCCTAAGCATGTCCATTACTGTCTAGCAAGTAAATTAATATCTCACAGTTTTACATTGCCTAACAGTGAAATCTGCTGCAGAGACCTATAGCGGAAACTTAGATTGGCCACATAATCCACTGCTTTTCTATGTGGACTGTGGCAATAAAACACATAGCATATATTGTTCAATTTACAGTGGGTTCAAAATTCCATCAAGAATTTTCTTTGAAGCATGAGAATGAAGTATAAAAATACCCCATTCACGTGTATTGTTAACATAATGTCAGGATTTAAAGGACAACTGCAGCGCTAGCAAATTAGGGTCCAAATGTAATATCACAAGTTATATAAGTTTCTAAATGGGATCCATTACCTGGCTGGTCCCGTTTCTCCGCTATGCCGCCACTGGAAGTCATCTCCTGGTCCCCTAATGCGCATAGCATCGACCTATTATTCTCTATGGAGCCGCCATCTTGGTCGACGCTACGTCACAAATGCCCATAATGCGCCGGGGGATTGCTTCACTCCCCCTGCCGCTCGTCGTGCCGGCCCCTCTCCTCCCATCTTATAAATATTCATAATGTTATTATGCGCTCAGCCCTGATTGGCTTAGCGCACAGTAGGGGCCGCAGCCTATCAGTACATGTGGTGAGGGTGGAGAGGGCTGATGAGCTGGGAGGGGGAGGATGGGAGGAGATAACCACAAGGGAAGGAGCTGTGGGCGTCACTTTATTATAATTTCCTCGGGGGTGGGGGGGGGGAGAGGAGGGGGAGAGAGCAGCAGCTAACAGGAAGCTGGCGCAGGGAGTCATGGGAAATGTAGTCTTTATGACATGGCTGCTTACTGCTACAGGTGGCAATTACAAGAGAATGGCTGGGCCACATTTGACAAATGAGGTATCGTTGGAAAGGTCTTTGAAAGAGCTATCAGATGAGGTAAACTTTTTTTTTTTATGTATGAGCGCTGCAGATGTCCTTTAAGAGTAAAATCCATGCTAAGATCCTGACGGATCCCTGAACATGTGAACATGGCCTAAGACTGTCTAAGAACAGTAGTCCCTAAACTCTACAGGTAAGCAATATGGTAAAATAACACTCTGATTATTTTGTCTCTTTGACACTTGTCTTGTCTATTACCTACTTCTCTGTCTACAAATAGTAATCTACATAATTAAATATACTATTTTCCAGGTACATGTACATGAGGCACAGAACTAGCACAACGGAAGCTTTCAGAAGACATATAATAAAGATCCAATGGCAAAATCCGATATTTAGGCCAATATGCCAATAGTCTTCTATGTATAAAATATATCTGCTCGACAGTAATTCCTCAGACTATTTTGGTGCCCATTTAGCATCCAGTCAACCTAGGAGCCAGACATCATGGCACCACTGCTGCCAGTTATGAGGGACTTTTATCACTGTTTATTTCCCCAGCCCCTCCCTTATATATATTACAAGAATTAATTTTTGTAAAGATTTCCAGTAATGTTTGCTATAGCAATTATATAATCAAAAGCCTTAGCGTAAGAATTGAATTTATTTCAAAGCACTTTACTATTGCTAAATGGATATCAGATACATCTATACTTTGAATAGAAGTATCTGATGAGTTTTGAAACATTAACGTTATCAATAGTGCATTATTGCTTATGGCATTGCAGAGCAGTGGTTACAGCTCATCAGATAAAAGTCTATGTACAGCACTCATGTACTTAATCTATTACACTTTTCAATAGATATATTGTTTTACAGTACTTTCACATCTTTATTGTACTTTATGACTGCACAGTGAGACATTTCTGCCACTAGTGTTGTTACTTGTTTTACTAGTCCTCTGTTTGCTTTTCCTCACATCTTCTAAGATTCCACAACCCTTCATTTTGCCATAACCTTGCAGCAAAGGTTAATGAGATCTGACCTACAAATAAGGCACCAATCTAACCCCGGCTTCCTTAGCTCTCGGGCCCCTAGTCACAGGCAATTGGCCAGGGAAAACCTTCTCAGATGTTCAAAAAGTCCCCCACTGTGGGAAAAGCCTCACTACAATGCTACTTTCTGTCATCTGTATTCTATTAATGCTCAATTTTGTTGTTTTTTGTAGGCACTGGGAGCCATATGGGCTTTCATATTAACTTCTGAAGTATATTTGTATGCACCACATATTAAAATCCACCATAAATTAGACTGATTAAACTAATGTTTACGATTTCTTAATATATGTCTTCATATATCTTTATCGGTATAGCTCTTATTGTTCAAATGTCCCTGTGCAACCAACAATGCTGTAATTGAAAGGCCTCACAAAATGATTCCATGATCATATAGGTAATCTTGCGCTGACAATAACAGAGATGTAAAAGTTCCTTTAAGTAAGTGGTGATCCACTTGGTTGGCACTCAAATGGGATAGGAACTTGCCTATCTAAGAGGAGCCATGCCCCTGGCGAAGAGATGATTATGCTAGGGGTTGTTTCCTTCGGCTATACAAGTTACTGACACCATGTAATGATTTGAGTAGACCACATTGAGAACAGCAGTTTTTTTACCCATTCTCCAGGTTATAAGAAGGGGCTACCTCTATGAGACCGATATTCCCTAATAGGGGTTGTCTTGTAAGAGAGACTTTTTACTAACTAGATTGGTACATCTAATATGTATCAATAAACGAGGCGGTCAAAATAATATCTTCCACCATAAAAGAGGTATCAGAGTTTTTACTTGGTGCATCCACATATCATCCATGTGGAATGGTAAATCCTCCATTGTCACTCTGCTGGAACAAATGTATATGTATCTGATTATGGGATTCTGTTTGTTGCTTATTGCAATCAGCCATATGGGATTTGAAACTGACTACAGAATAACTAGACCTTTTATAGTTTCTATTTCTGTATGCCACAAAAATAATACATTCTAGAAAGTATTTTTTTTTATGCAAAGTAAGAACAATTCTTTATGAAATCATAAAATCAACATGGAACATGAAAAAACAGCTTTTTTAGATTCCATGTTGGTTTTATGCTTTGTGTTAAATGTGTAGTAAAGTATATCTGGTTTTATATAGATGCTGTTGTGCTGGGAATTTCATTTTACGGGTCATTAAAGAACATTTTGTGTTGAATAAGCTAGAAAAGTACTGATGGCTTTGAACTATGATGTTGTGCATGGTAAAGAAAACTAAAAAGGAGACACTAACACATCGAGCTTTTCACCTGACACACAACTGATAAAGCCTGAAGACACAAAGAACAGGACATTTTGGGTAAACATACAATAACCATAGAGTTGTCAAAGTCTAAATGTCCCTGAAGACTAATTCCAATAACTTTAGGCTACGTGGATAAGAGTCTCTTTGTGTTACTTTTAATTCTTTTAATATACTGTATGGGGGAGATTTATCAAAACCTGTCCTGAGGAAAAGTTGCTGAGTTGCCCATAGCAACCAATCAGATCACTTCTTTCATATTTGAAAAGGCCTCTGAAAAATGGAAGAAGCCATCCGATTGGTTGCTATGGGCAACTGGGCAACTTTTCCTCTGGACAGGTTTTAATAAATCTCCCCCTATGTGTATAAATAGATTCTCAATCTTTAGAAAAAGTTACTGTAATTAACAGCGCTAAGCAACAGAAGAGCAAAACATTAAGACAGGTTCATCCTTAAAGCCCTTATGAGTATGAACTGTAAATTCGGCCAAAATGGCAGTGTTACCTTTATTTTTAATTGGTGGCAAAGTGGGATGAAGATCTCTGTTACAAAAGTCTTCATCTGTACAACATTCAATGGACCTCCTTTGATGTGGAATAGGTGTATCCTAAAAGAAAACAAAAATTATATTAATGCAAATGAGAAGATGTAGTCAATTTGCAAGAAATCTTTAGCATTCATGTACATACAGTATATGCTAAAATATAGAAAAAGCGTGCATATTACACTACCTAAAAGAGTGCATTTTGGGAGACTTATTTTGCTATTTTAAGCCATCTGATACCTTACTAAAACAAGAGATTAAAAACTAGAATCATATGCAAATGAACATAAAATGTGTTATCCTAGAACATAAATATGTAATACTATCATGGCTAAAGCCACATGCCTAGAGCCTAGGAAAATATAAATATTGGGGTAGTGCTATTGCCCTTCATTTTCAGATTATTACTACCATGCGAGGAGGATCAGGGATCAAGAGGGTGCTGGCTACAGCTGTGCTTAGTTTACTAAGTACTATGAGATGTTCTCAATACAGTGTAACAATGACATACCTATTAGTACCTGTAATAAGTATTGTATAAGAAGTATAATAAGTATTGCAGTGATCAAAGTCCCTTTGGGAATAAAAAAAATAAAACATATACTTACCTTCCTCACTTCTTATTATGAAGCTTTATCCCCTGCTGCACAGCACTTCTGGGTTCAGGGATTTAACATCATAGGCCTGTTTAGTCAATCAGTGGCTGAGGTACAACACCACTGCGGCTGTTATTTGGATAAACATGCCTATGACACCACGTTCCTGATGGGCAGCAGGCTTTGGAAGACTAAGCTATGTTTTAGTTTTTTTTGTGTTTATTTACCACCTCCCTAGCCCCAAAACAAAAGCAATGCTGTCCAGATAATAGTTTTATATACAATAAAAAAATTAAAAAAAAGATGTTAGAAAAATAAATAGTGGAAACAAAGTGGAAACAAAAGCCAAGATTGCCCTTTTGTAAGTTCTTTATATTGGGATAAAAAAAAAAAAGAATATATATATATATATATATATATATATATAGATATATATAGATAGATACATAGTTGGTATCACCAGAACTGTAACAAACCATACAATAAGATTAACACATAGTTTTTTTCCACATAGTGATGACTATACAAAACTATAAAAAAAAAAAAAACTAAAATTAATGCCTAAATTGCTTAAATGCTTTTACAAAAAATGTTTAGAACATTTCAGCATCTCCCAGTTTCCAACTATGCCCTAATGGATTAAGCTATGGTGTTAAGCCTTAATATAAAATATACATTTTTAGAGGGGCTATAACAATGGATAGTAATTAAACCTAGAATTTTCTAATTATTACTAATTAATAGTAAATATTAGAACTTCAAATATCATCCAGTTTTAGTATATTAAAATGTAACAATTGTTAAAAACGTGGTTTATGAGAGCTTACAAGCTGCATGCATTCCCCTCAAGACCACACATGGACTATTATGTCCTAATAAAAGCCATCTGGGAAATAAAAGGATGATACAAGCGAGGGTGTGGGAAACACTTTTGTCATAATTTATCATCCAGTGAATTAATAATTGTGCTGAAATACAATCAGGTCAAGAGTGCATCTGATTCTTATTATCAGTTATGAATTAGATGCCTTATATGAACACATTCCTATGGATGTCAAGAACACAGATGTCCTTATTATGTCCTGCTATGAGGAACTTCTTTTATACTAATGGCCAAAAACTTGTTGCTTTTCCCATTACAAGCTGAGTTTTAATCAAAGCCCCAGATCCCTTCATTGTGTAAAAGCCTTTCCGTCACCAACGTGCAGCTGTGCAACAGAACGTCTCTTTGTCATCTGATCATTTATGCTACAGAGACCGTATGGAAAAGAGCCTTTAATTTAAGGACTGAAAGAAGCCATATCTACAGAAAGATAAGTAAACACTACAGACTGTCAATTTGATTGGAAGGTATCTGTTTACTTGTGTCAAGACAATGCCTTATAGAATATGCCTTATAGGGAACATTCTCAATAGAACAGAGGTGGCCATTGTCCCCAACCATCTACTTACTCTGCATTGAAAGTCTGAACCTTCTAATCCTAAACAGCCAGAGGTGATCACCGGAAGCCCAGATTCATCTTCTTCTATAATGGTGAAACAGTAACCATCCGTCCTGTAACACAAATAACAATGGTTACTAGGTGCACAATGAATAGTTGATACATGCAATTAATGATAGTGAATATATATATATATATATATATATATATATATATATATATATATTATTATTATTTTTTCATTCACTCTTTAGTACTGGAAGGGGTTGTATTATGTGCATATTGTTTGCCTGGCCTCTTCCTCTTTCTTGCTCTGGGTGGTCACACCCCAGTAGTTCTGCTTTTCCAGCTATCCTGTAGGCCCCTTTTTGTTTCTGTTGGCCACCATTCTTTATGTTTGTATAGTGAGGCCTGTAGGTCCGAATTGCAGCTGTGACCACTTCTATCTCTATAGATATCCCACTGGGCCTTACAGGTATTGCTGAATTAACAGCAAACAAATCATGAATCCTAAGCACTGCTTTACATATGCTACAATGGCTATTTTATAGAGTTACAGTGAAGGAAAAATGATGTGAACCCTGCTGATTTTGTATGTTGGCCCACTGACAAAGAAATAATAAGTCTATAATTTTAGTGGAAGGTTTATTTAAAGAGTAATAGTCAGAATAACAACAAGAAAATCCAGAAAAATACATTCAAATTAATTATGAATTGACTTGCATAAATATTTGATCAATTACAAAGGTTTCTGGTTCCCATGTGTCTATAAATAAAGGTAAAATGCTGAGATTAGGAACACTCTCTTAAAGAATGTGCTCCTAATCTCCGTTTGTTACTTGTATAAAAAGCACCAGTCCACATTAGCAACCGATCATTCAGATTCCAAACTCTACACCATGGCCAAGACCAAAGAGCTGTCCAAGAATGTTAGGGGCAAGATTGTAGACCTACACAAGGCTGGGATGGGCCACAAGACCATCGCCAAATAGCTCGGCGGGAAGGGGATGCGATTATTCGCAAATTAAAGAAAAACAAAATAACTGTGAATCTACCTTGCTCGGGGGCTCAATGCAGGATCTCACATTGTGGAGTTTCAATGATCACATGAACAGTAAGGAAATAGCTCAGAACTATACAGGAGGATCTTATCAATGATTTCAAGGCAGCTGGGACCATAGTCCCCAAGAAAACAACTAATAACACGCTATATCTTGAAGGACTAAAATCTTGCAGCACCCACAAGTTCCCCCTACTCAAAAAAGCACATGTACAGGTCTGTCTGAAGTTTACCAATAAACATCTGAATGACTCAGGAGAACTGGATGAAAGTGTTGAGGTCAGATGAGACCAAAATAGAGCTCTTTGGCATCAACTCAACTAGCGGCAATGGAGGGGGCCAATGTACCATCAAATCTTTAGTGAGATTAAGCCAGGGCATTGAAAATGGGTTGTGGTTGGGAATTTCAGCATGACAATGATCAAAAACACACGATCAAGGCAATAAAGGAGTGGCTCAAGAAGATGTACATTAAGGTCCTGGAGTGGCCTAGACAGTCTTCAGACCTTAAAGGGGTACTCCACTGCTCAGTGCTTGGAACAAACTGTTCCGAACGCTGGAGCCAACGCCGGGAGCTCATTACATCATAGCACCACCCCTCATGATGTCACGCCCCCTCCCATAGACTTTCATTGAGGGGCGGGGCTATGATGTCACAAGCTCGCATCAGCTCCAGCGTTCGGGACGGTTTGTTCTAAATGCTGAGCAGCAGAGTACTCCTTTAATCCCATAGATAATATGTATAGGGAGCTGAAGGTTCAGGTTGCCAAATGTTTTTTCCTAATTTTTGTTGTTGTTGGTATTCTGTCTCTCACTGTTTAATTATATTATTTGTTTGTCAGCGGAAAAAGTATCAAAAATATTTTAATGAGTGATAAGTAAAAACCTGACTAAAAGGTTCAAACTTACGAATGCATTGAAAAGAAATTCTAAAGTAAGTCACAATGTTAATGTCAAGCAGTAAAAAAATGATGTGCATGTTTCATATATAAAGACAGCCCTTTAGTGGTCTTCACAGACAGTACTATCAGTCAGCTGGAATTGCTGCTCCAATTCCCTGTGAACTCAGCTGTTTGCGCTCTCACCTGCTAGTATACAACCAACAGATGGACACTTCTAGGGATCCAAAAGCTCCCAACAGGGTAACAATAAATTTCAGCTGTCAAGACAGAACCAGGAGTTGCTTTCTTTCAGCAAGGACACAGAATTGGAACCAATCTGAGTTTCCATATGTGACTTCTCTGATTTGCTGGCAGCACCTCTTGGAAAAACAAAGGTCGTAAAATCAGCCACTTTGCAGGTCATTACGGGAGCTTACGGCTTTAAACCATGCTTAGCATGTGTTTAAGGAAAGTCGAGGCAGGTTGTGTTATCACGCTTCATAGTCTGTATGGCTGAAGTATGACAATATTGGGCTGCTGATGCTGACAGGGTATTCACAAGGAGGATACCTATAATAGGTAAAATGTAGGGTGATACTGTGTTACTATGGGGATGGATGCTATGTTCTGAGGTGGGGAAGCCCTGGTTTACTTGTCCATAGCGTTAAGGGGTACTCCACCCCTAGACACCTTATCCCCTATCCAAAGGATTGGGGATAAGATGTCTGACCGCGGGGGTCCCGTCGCTGAGGAAACCCGCAATATAGCATGCGGCACCCACTTGTTTCTGCTCCGGAAGCGCTGGAGGGTCTGGGTCCCGACCACCGGAACTGAAGTCCGTGATGTTACGACTCCGCCCCCGTGTGACGTCACGCCCCGTCCCCTCAATGCAAGTCTATGGGAGGGGGCGTGATGTCTAGGGGTGGAGTACCCCTTTAATGACACATCCTCATGTATTATTTCTCAAAGCCAACCCATCCACAGTTCCTTTGTTGTACAATGGTTTGTCTAGTCCTTTGAATGTTTGGTAGATTGTAAGCAGGGCTCAAGTCCTGCAGGAATGCAGGGGCATGGAGTTCCTGCACTTTTTCCACAGGAGGAACACTGTTTCCAATAGCAGGAGTCCTGAAGGAAAAGCCCTTGAGTGAAAACCTTGGATGAGTTCCCACACTTTTGTCCAAGACTTTTTCATATAAACCGGCTCCAGAAAGTTAAACAGATTTGTAAATTACTTCTATTTAAAAATCTTAACCCTTGCAGTACTCATTAGCTGCTGTATACTACAGAGGAAGTTCTTCTATTTGAACTTATTTTCAATCTGACCAAAGTGCTCTCTGCTGACACATGTCAGGAACTGTCCAGAGTACAAGCAAATCCCCATAGCAAACCTCTCCTGCTCTGGACAGTTCCTGATACGATACAGAGGTGTCAGCAGACAGCAGTTTGGTCAGACTGAAAAGAACTCCAGAAAGAAATACAACTTCCTGTGGAGCATACAACATCTGATAAGTACTGGAAGGATTAAGATTTTTAAATAGCAGTAATTTACAAATCTGTTTAACTTTCTGGCACCAGTTGATTTAAAAAAAAATTCCACCGGAGTACCCCTTTAACCCCCTTATTGTAAGCCCTTATGGGAAGGAACGTTTATCCCTTAATATCAGTCTGCTATTTAATGTTTCAGGTACATTGAACTTTAGTTTGTGTCATATGTATTTTAACCCTTCATCATATGTACAGCCCCCTGGAAATAAGGGTGCTCCATAAAAATGAATATTATTATTGTTATTGTTGTTGTTATTATTATTATTAATAATAATTATAATCATAATCTCAAAGTAATGGTAACTTTAATACCTACATTTATAGTGTTATACGTTAAAGGGGTACTCCAGTGAAAAACTTTTTATTTTTTATTTTTAAATCAACTGGTGCCAGAAAGTTAAACAGATTTGTAAATTACTTCTATTAAACAATCTTAATCCTTCCTGTACTTATTAGCTGCTGAATACTACAGTGGAAATTATTTTGCGTTTGAAACACAGAGCTCTCTGCTGACATCATGAGCACAGTGCTCTCTGCTGGCATCTCTGTCCATTTTATGAACTGTCCAGAGTAAAAGGAAATCCCCATAGCAAACATATGCTGTTCTGGACAGTTCATAAAATGGACAGAGATGTCAGCAGAGAGCACTGTGCTCATTATGTCAACAGACAGCTCTGTGTTTCAAAAATAAAATAATTTCCGCTGTAGTATTCAGCAATTAGTAAGTACAGGAAGGATTAAGATTTTTTTAATAGAAGTAATTTACAAATCTGTTTATCTTTCTGGCATCAGTTGATTTAAAAAAAATTGTTTTTCACCGGAGTACCCCTTTAACTTATAACATATATAGTTATCTACCAGTATAAAAATATCCACTCTTTCAGAATGTTTTCCCCCGAAGTCATCCAAACACTGTCTGAATTACATCACAGACACATTAATTTGGCAACGCAAGCATTTCCCATTGAGGTGGCAGAGACGGATTACACCTGTGGTGAAGAAAAGTCTCTAAAACAGACTCATAAAACATCTGAAGCCTAAATTAAGTCTTTCTGCACCTTGAAATGATGAACATTACAAGCGATGTAACATCATCTGCTATACTAAAATACAGTTAGATAAGAAAGCCTGGAGCTGCCATTGGTACATTTACTGTGTATATACTTCAGTCCGGTTTATAGGGTCTACCACCCCGGTTGTGTAGATGGATCACATTGCCAAAAAATGAGTCACATCTACGGAGGGCTATTTTATACTGCAACAAGTGGGTCATTAAATAAACCAGTTAGAGGGGGTTTCCAGGATTAGAGTGCCTTGTAATGTTATATAAGAGTAGACTACAGTAGATTTATTTAAAGGAAACCCAACAATATGCTCTTATTAACCCTTTTTTTTGCCTCCTAGCCAGAACATGTTTTCTTTCTGACGACAGAGCCACATGAGGGCTTATTTTTTGCATGACAAAGTTGTACTTCTTTTATGGCAATCTTTATGTTACCATATAATATACTGCAAAACAAAAATATTGGTGAATTAAATAAAATTAAAAATTAAATGCCACAAATTTTTTAGGCTTTTAGTTTTTCCTGAGTTTGTCATGTGGTAAAATTGACTTAAAGGGGTTATCCAGGAAAAAAATTATTTTTATATATATCAACCGGCTCCAGAAAGTTAAACAGATTTGTAAATTACTTCTATTAAAAAATCTTAATCCACTGTTTTCCACTGGAGTACTCCTTTAAGTGATAGTGCTAGTCTTATGACTAGATCACAGAAATGCTGGACATACATAATTATGGATTGTGGCATTGTTTCTGTGTTATAATGATGTTTTAGCAAGTCATAATATTTTAGTAAATCTGCTGCTGTACATATGACACATAATGTCATATACAATGCATGCATTGCTTAAAAACGACGGTTCACTAGGACATATTTGGAAACCTGGAACACAGTTAGGTCACAACAATGCAATGCGTTTACTATACTTGCATGGCGTTGTACCATTGGAATCTAATTTAGCATTTAAGTTCTTTAAACTTGCAAGGAACAAGCAAAAAGGCTAATGATTATTTCTAATAGGGATTAGCCAAGTGTAGAAGTGACCGCTGTAGCACTCATTATAGTTACTTCTCTCCAGCTTGACACACATGAGTGCACCGTTCCCGCTATATGCACCACTAAACTGAAATCTAGGCTGTTGGCTGCCAATGCTCCAGTCTGAATTCTAATGTACAGACAGGTACATGAAAACGCTTCAGCTACAGTTTATTGAAATAACATTGTATGCATAGTAGATGAGCAATGAATGGAACGTGGGGTAAGAAGAGCTGTATGCCACCAAGAAGGCACAGAGGGGCATACTCTACTGTCCGACACAGATTCATGGCTCGCAAACTCACTTTGCTGTTTCTAAAAAAGATACATCACTTTTCCTCTCTGCCACCATTTTTAAATCCAACAATAATCCTATTCGAAACAATCTTTCAAGTTCTCCCCATTAATAATGATGTTAACACCCTGTAAAACACTGTGAGAACTTTCTATTTGGTATTAGGGTAGGTTTCCACATGGCACAGATCACAAGAGACAGACTAAAGCCAGACTTGGCTGATATCCCAGAGTATTGAAAATGCATAACTCTGCTTTTCTAAGGCAACTGAAGCTACAACACCAACACGGCCCTGCCCAATCCATGATGAGCACTTACATTGGCTGCACTCAGCGAGATTTACAACTCCATTAAAAGATGATTGATAATAATGGGACTATTTATTAAATGATGGAGGCGCTGGAAATGCACAGTAGCAACAACGGATCATCACCTCAGCCTAAAGACATTACAATAATAGATGGCGCTGCCTCGAAACACACAGTGATCCTGTATTAAATGAGAAGACATATACTTTGCCTGTCATTTCTAACTACCGCTCATGTACCTATTAACCACACATTATAAATATTATCTTTCATTTACTGTGTCACCTTTTTTGAACGTTCATCCCTTATCCCTACAGCATCTTCATAGCTACAATACATTTACTGTTTGTTTCTACATTTAGTCCAAAATAATGGGATCATTCAATCTGATTAGATCCAAACTTAAGTCATTGCTATAATAAATATTAACTATAGGGGATAAGATGTCTGACCGCGGGGGTCCAGTCGGTGGCCCCACGATCTCTGGCCCGGAACCCCGGCATTCTTGACATTTATGACATCATGCCTCCTCTGTTCATGTCTATGGAAGGGGGCGTGATGGCTGCCCGAAACCAGCATTCTGAACGTAAATTTTTAAAATGCCGGGGTGCCAGGCCAGAGTTCCTGCCCCCCTGCGCAATCAGACATCTTATCCCCTATCCTTTGGATAGGGTATAAGATGTCTAGGGGTGGAGTATCCCATTAACCTCCACAAGGGAATGTGGACTTTACCACAGGGAATCCTCAGATCACAACTCCCCAGAGTAGCCTCCATTAGCAACAGCTGGCATGATATTAGGCAGAAATCAGTAAATTGTGGTATCAAGGCACTGGAAAGGAGCCATAGTCAGGCAGAGCAAAGGTCAAGGCAGGCATAGTTCATCATTCGCTGAAAGGAAAAGGTCAAGGTGGTCAACAAGCAATAGGTAGTGGTCAAATATACAGGTTGGGTCAATGCAACACAACACAGGAACAAACGTGTTCACATCTGCATCATATTTACATTGCAGAATTGCAGATTCTGGCACAAATCTCCCCAAAAATAGTGCAGCATATGCAATATATTGTCCAGTTAAATGCCAGACACCTTGCAGGATACATGACAGGTGCCAGTCTAGTAAGCTCTTTGGGCATGGTGTGTTTGTGTATTTTAATGGATAGAGCAGATCGATGGGAATACCAACATCAGGCCTTATAGCATTTTATTATTCAATGCAACAAATAAGGAGCAAAGGACCCTTAGGAAGCCGGGGGCACTTTTCAGGATTATTTGGTGCATGCTGGCCTTTTAGGGAGCCAGGAGACAGCTCATGCACATAACCTATGGAGCGGAGGGTAAGGAAAAGTGGAAGGGTAGTGAGCAGCAAGTCGGCCATGAAAACTTGTAAGCCAGGAATTGTGACAGTCATTGACTTTGCACATTTAAGATAATTTCACACATGGCAGATTGGCTACAGATATTTTGGTTGCTCAAAGTCCACCAAATTCATGTGAATGAGATTGTTTCTGCAGTGCTTCAATTTCTGCAAATCACATTGCAGAAACATCGGCAACAAATCTGCCATGTATGCTTTAATCTCCCAACTGAAAATTTCTGCCTGGAGATTCAGAGTGCGGCAAGGGCCACGCGGACGTTACAGTCCCCAATATACTGCAATGTGTTCCGCTGGTATTTCAGCCTGAAGAAAGAGCACCACCAAACTTCAGGTGGAAATTTGAAAGCGGATTTTCTGTTCACAAATTCCGCTTCCAAAATTCCAAAGTGTGAATTTGTGAACGGAAAACCCATTTACAAGCTTGTACATTTTCGCAAGCAGAATTTCTGCCTGCAATTTCAAACCTAGCCTAAGAGGTTACTTATTAGTTAGTATAACTCATTAGGCCATGTAAAAAAGAATGGGGAAATGATACATCATCTCTTTCTGCTACTTATTGGCACTTACCATAACAATATCACAATTTCCAAAATGTTATAATTTTGGTTAAATTATTAAACAGATATAACTGTCATCGGTCTAAAGTGCAATTATGTAATCCATAATACAGTTAAAGGGGTTATCCAGGAAAAACTTTTTTTTCCATATATCAACTGCCTCCAGAAAGTTAAACAGATTTGTAAATTACTTCTATTAAAAAATCTTAATCCTTTCAGGACTTATGAGCTTCTGAAGTTAAGGTTGTTCTTTTCTGTCTAGGTGCTCTCTGATGACACGTGTCTCAGGAATCGCCCAGTTTAGAAGAGGTTTGCTATGGGGATTTGCTTCTAAACTGGGTGGTTCCCGAGACACGTGTCATCAGAGAGCACTTAGACAGAAAAGAACAACCTTAACTTCAGAAGTTCATAAGTACTGAAAGGATTAATATTTTTTTAATAGAAGTAATTTACAAATCTGTTTAACTTTCTGGAGCCAGTTGATATATATATATATATATATATATATATATATATAAAAGTTTTTTTTCCTGGATAACCCCTTTAATATTCTATAGATACATTATTAAACTGAAAGAAAATGTATCCCGAGTGTCTATTGTTTTGGGTAAGCCTAGGCTAAACTCCAGCTGTTTTACAAAAAAGAATTGGGAAATAGGGCCTGCTTTATATAATGAACACATGCAAATATGAATGGCTGAGTTCCATGAAGTGTCATATATACCAACCAGCATGTATTGTTGAATGAGTCCTCTGGGCAATGGTGATGACAGTAACATGACAGCATCTTCTGTGGTGGGGCAGGTGCTGTGCTCTCCGTGTCCTCCTTCCTGCTGTCCACATTGAGCTTTGCGGAGTTGCGGAGAAGCATATTATCAAGAAGATTTGCTGAAAGGGAAATGGATAAATTATATGATCTGGGCATAAAGCCAGCCTCCGGACACATTTAAATATCCTAAAAAGAAAGCAAACAATTTCACAGTAGGTTAAACTTTGGATTTCCATGAAAAAAGCAGCAAGCTTCTAAAGATTACCAGATGAACTTCCAACACTATAAATCTTCAAATACGTGCAGCAACACATTTACTAGATCAACGTTCACAGCAGTTGAATCAATGATAACACTAACTGAACACCCACGACCGAATGGAAATGATGCTTAAATAAAAGGGCACCGGTGAATATCTAATGACAACAATGTGTTAGTAGTATAATGGCGCCAAAATGTAATGCTTGATGAAGCTCCGAGAAGACACTAATGTGCTTATTAACGGAGAGCTGAGAAGACAACGTTTAGAATTACAAAACATTCTCGACAGCCGAAGAATTTCAGCACAACTGGTGTGACTTCCACCTGCTGCAGCAAAGTCCCATCAATGAATACAAAAAAAAAAAAACACTTAAACATTCATGACACAGCATTCTCATTATTGAAGGAACATTACAGAACAAACTATTACAACGTTAAATGCCTTGGGCAGAGCCTAAAAAGGGAGAGGCAAGACTTGTATGTGTACTGTTTTTTATCTGACCCTCTAGACCCTGATTTAGACATATATAATGTTTTACTGCATGCAATCGTAGCTTATTTACCAAATAAGTGGGGAATACGTATTAAAGGGGTATTGCGGCTCTAGGGGGATAAGATAGGGGATAAGATGTATGATCGCAGGGGTCCCACCGCTAGGCGGGACCCCTGCGATCATACATCTTATCCCCTATCCAAAGGATAGGGGATAAGATGTATGATCCTACCCTTAAAGGGGCATTCCTACCCTTAAAGGGGTATTCTTATCCCCAAGATGTATAAAGCCGGAATACCCCTTTAAGGGTAGGAATACCCCTTTAAGGCTAGGTTTCCACTTGGTTTTTTTTCTGGCAGTTTTTGGAAAACTGCCACTGCAGTTTTTGAGCCAAAGCCAGAAATGTATTCAAAAGGAATAGGACATATAAAGGAAGGACTTACACTTCTCCTCCCTTATGGATCCACTTCCGACTTTGGCTCAAAAACTGCAGTGGCAGTATTCCAAAAACTGCCAGAAAAAAAACCAAGTGGAAACCTAGCCTAAGGGTAGGATCATACATCTTATCCCCTATCCAAAGGATAGGGGATAAGATGTATAAAGCTGGAATACCCCTTTAATTAATTACCATTGCTGCATATTTTTCATACCCATTGAAGCCAATGGGTAGCAAAATCAGCTGCAGAAAATACGCAACAAAATATGATACGTGTGACTCTACACTAAATGGGATTTTTTTTAAAGATCTGTGGCTTCTCCTGATCGGTCTGTTTTAGTAAACAATTGGATTCCTCAAAACATAACAATTCTGGAAGATCTTTTCTTGTAACTCTGTATAGTGTGTCAATCCTCTGTTCTTCTTACTTGAAAGGCATGACTAAATCGCCAACTGGGTGTTAACATCTGAGATTGTGTTCTTACAGAGTCTGACACAATCCAATCAGCGTTGAAAGCGCCAAACTGTGTAGGGACAAGTCCCCAACTGGTAAAGCCAAATTCAGAGGAATGGCACAAAACTGGTCCCCAACTGGTAAAGCCAAATTCAGAGGAAGGGCACAAAAAAAAAAAAAAAAGTTATTTTTCTTATGTCCCAGACCCAGCTTTCGATAATTGCCTTACCCTAGAAAGGAATGAACCCAACCTGTTGTTCACAAGTGACAGATCCATTAAATCTATGAATGCATACATCACTATACTATACTATTTATCTAAAACAAACAATTTCAATACACTAGTTATTGGCAATTGGTCAATACCACTGATCTGTAAACCAGTGATGTCAATAAAGTTTTATAAAGTCAAATATTGATATGACTTTATAAAACTTTATTGACATCACTGGTGTACAGATCAGTGGTATTGACCAATTGCCAATAACTAGTGAATTGAAATGAAGGAATGGTGGAATCTGTACATAATATGAGGAAGGTGCATGTTACAGAACACACGAGGAACATAAGTGTGAATAGGAAACATAGGTGTGAAAAGGAAGCCATAAAGCAATTTAAAAGATCACTTAAGCTTTAAGCAGGCGCAAAATGTGAGGGTCTGGGGGCACCAACCCTCCTTTGGATTGCATGACTCTCTTGACAACATCTTGTCTGTGGTTTTGTTTCTTTTTCTCAAGACTATAAAGCAATTTGTCTTAGTTGATTGTCTATTAGTCATTTTACCAGTCTATGAGCCATATATTATCACTTAACCAGTAGCTTCAATGAAAACACTAGCTGTAAAAACCGAAAACTTTTTTTTATTTTTTTTAAGAGAGAGTGTTCATGTCTGTCTTTGCATAAAAAGAATTAACACTGTTTTGTGATACTCTTGAAATGTGGCCTGTATAAATGAACAGGAACAGATGTTGTGTTTCTGGGTCAGTGGAACATACCCTTTTTAGAATAAGTTCTCTTTCAGCAAGCAGTCACAAAGGTGGTTTTGTGACTATACAACATTGTTATTCATGGATAGGGAATGAACTTTTTAAATAAGTTCCAGCCAAAGATTTTCAGACATCTGGCTCATAGGGTGGCACAGTTAAATAACAACATTAATAGTAATATGGGCCGAAAACCATAGGTCTGTGTTTTCTTATGACATTACAGGCTTTGGATGAAATTTAATGTTATCCACTCTCTCCGCCAGCTTTTAGGAAGAGAAGTGATAGATCACAGTCTCCTGTCTAACAGAAAATTCGGAAATGAGACAATTGGAAAAAAATTGTGAATGTAATAAAAAGACGTCTATCTACGAGTACAGTGGGCATCATTCATAACATTTGTTTCTTATTAGATCTTTGGGAAGTCACATGTGCAAAGTGTGTCTTCTGTAAGGTAGCCTAGAGCAGAAGAAAGCATCAGACGTGGGAAAATTGAGGGAAAAGTTCTTTTAGATGTCACATATGTGAAGTCTGAAATACAAACTAGTGAAGAACAATAAATGGCTTGTTAACAATTGTTAGAGAATGTTTACATAATAGATTATTTGATCGGAAAAAACGTGTTACATCTTTGAAGATATATATATTTTTTTATTTACAAATCTTCATTGGAAAAAATCCTTACTATATTTTTACTGATGTGGATTTTACATGGATTTCATGCGTATTCATGGAAGCCATAATAAATGTCATGGACTCCATAACAAAATATCCCATAGGTTACATACTCACTGAGTTTTAGGCCAGAATTTCCACTTGAAAATTTGGTACAGAATCCGTTTTTCAGCAGCGTCTCATTGCTGTCAGTGGGATTCCACGGTAGAATATTCACTGCAAAAATGTTGCTGCAGAATTTCCACTGCAATATTATTGCTGAATTTTTGCTGCACTCATAATCTCTGCCAAAATTTTTCAGAGCGGAATATCTCAGTGTGAACTGACCCTTCGTGAATAGCAACATCATTTCACCAGTGCATTTCATAACCATTCCCAATAGAACATCACTACTTTATATGGGGTGTAGTGACAGTCCAGGTGCCATATTCAGTTCCACATTTACAATGATACCTTCTTTCATTAGAGTGTTTTTGGTCACCACATGACAAGTTCTTTCTCATTTTTCACATGTGAATAAGGTCAATAGATTCAAATGCTTATTTACACGAGATACTTACAGTACATTACACCATATTCTATTACAATTGGTCATTTTTAAGGTCCTGATGTAGCTACAAGGAAAGCAGAGATAGGATTTTCACCTGGGTTCTGGTTTTCCTTCTGCCACATAAGACAACACTAGCGTGGCACTTGGTGGTTTGGGAAGCCTGTTACAGATTTTGCTTTTAGGTTTGGGAGCTTTAAAGGGAACCTGTTACACTAAACATGCCAATTTCCAATCTGCAGACATCATCTTGTAAAAGTAGAGGAGCTGAGCACAGTCATATATAGTTTTGTGGGATATGTTCCAGAATAACTTGTTATTTATATATGTAAAGTTATGGAGTAGGTAGTCCTACTAGTTGATTGTATCTTTCTCTTAATGCACAGATCAATCAATGAGAAGGCCCATCTATTTGACTACTTAACCCATAGAGAGCAGAGATTTCCATGAATAAATGGCAAGTGATACTGGAACTTCTCCCACAGATCTACAGTATGGCCATTATTTACTAAGAGTGTTGTGTAGGTTTCTTTGTGGGTTTTAATTCCCTACAATTTATTTTCCACGGTATTTACTAAGGTTTCCCTACATTTTCCACTTTCCCTACACTTTGATTTTTTTTACACATGCTCTGATCTGTCTGGTTTTCCTCAGCTCAAATCCACCACATTTTCTGTGGAAACTTTAGTAAATATGTTGGGATTTTGTGAAAATGTCGGGAACACGCCCCTTTTATGTGACCACACCCCCTTTCACCGACGGCCACGCCACTTTTTGGGTTTTCTTAGCAAAAAGGAGAGTTAGTTGGGGTTTTTTCAATTCAGGCGCAATTTCAGGTGCAAATTCAGGCGCAGACAGAATTTCAGGCGCATATTCTGGCGCAGGCAAAACATGGCGCACAGCCCGACAAAACATGTCGGGTTTGCAATAGTAAATGAGGGCCTATATGTCAATCTGCTGAGGTCCTCCTGCTCTGTAATATGATGCTTGCAGGTTAGACTGCATTTTCAATTTGAAAGGTTCCCCTTAAGTTACTGCTCTTTACGTGACTCCTGTGCTGATACTAAGGGAGGAAAAGTGTCAACCCTTATAGGTGTCATTTTCTGGCTCCTGTTACTTTCCATCACTCAAGGATGAATTGAAAATTATTAAATTACAAGCCTTATGGGTTTCAAACATGAAGTTTTTAAAGTTGTGTTTTCTTCTTTAATATTTATTTGCCAGTATGGAGGATCATACATAGCATCTATATATATATATATATATATATATATATATATATATATATATATATATGTTCTTTAAAAATTCAATGTAACACAATATATAACACTCTTTGTATAAACCATCGTACCCTCTGTTTTCAGACACCACATCCTGGTAATTTCAAGGTCTTTTTCTTGAAAGTTCTTTTTTTTATTTTTTTATTTTACTTTCAAATTTGTTCAATCTTTGTACGTGCATAACAGATTGACATCATTGCAGTCTGAACCACAATGAATTACAGTGAATCACTAAGGCACTGGCTTTTATCATAATATGGGTTAAGATGCAGTGTGACATGATTTTTTTCAGTTAGAAAAGGTCTGTTGATTTTCTATTTTCTACACTATACTTGTCGTACCTTCAGAGTATTACAAAAATAATTTATATTCAGCATGTATGTATTGACATATAAGAGCTACCTGTTTACTGCCAAAGACTATTTGTATGTTACAGTATATTCCCATTTGCTTTGACTAAAACAACCTTACCACAATGTAAACTTTATTTGCTGGTAGGTAACATATGAACTGTAGAAATAGGTAAATTAATAATAACTTAAAATAGGAATGTTCAAAAAGGTTTCTTTAGCTAGGACATACAAAAACTAGCCTACTGTATATACTCAAGTATAAGCCGACCCGAATATGAGCCGAGGCCCCTAATTTCACCCCAAAAACCCAGGAAAAGTTATTGACTCGACTATAAGCCTAGGGTGGAAAATACATCATTCCCCCATGTAATCATCCAGACCCCCGTCATTAACACCCCGTCATCATCACCCTGTCATCACCAAGACCCCCGTCATCATCACCCTGTCATCATCCAGACCCCCGTCATCATCACCCTGTCATCATCCCCCCCTTCATCATCACCGCCTGTCAATCCCTTCAATCAGTGGTCTTCAACCTGCGGACCTCTAGATGTTGTAAAACTACAACTCCCAGGATGCCCGGACAGCCATCGGCTATCCGGGCATGCTGGGAGTTGTAGTTTTGAAACATCTGGAGGTCCGCAGGTTGAAGACCACTGCCGAGCCTTCGTCAACATCCAAACCCCCCCCCTTTAGTTTTCTACTCACCTCCCCTTGGTGGGAAGGAAGGGTGAGCTGCTGCAGGGACCGTCCAGTGGGGAGGGTTAGTCTTTCCAGGCTGTCCATCTTCACCGGGAGGCCCTCTTCTCCACTCGGGGCCCGGCCCCGGACTAGTGACGTTGCCTTGGCGACGACGCGCAGGGACGCTAATACGCAGGGACGTCCCTGTGCGTCGTCGTCAAGGCAACGTCACTAGTCCAGGGCCGGAGCGGAGAAGAGGGCCTTCCGGTGAAGATAGACAGCCAGGAACGACTAACCCTCCCCACCGGATGGTCCCTGCAGCATAGATGGCCTGGACCAGCTCACCCTTCCTTCCCACCGAGGGGAGGTGAGTAAAAAATTAAAGGGGGGGTCTGGATGATGACGAAGGCCACAGTGATCTTCAACCTACGGAGCTCCAGATGCTTGAAAACTACAACCCCCGGCATGCCCGGAAAGCCGATGGCTGTCCGGGCATGCTGGGAGTTGTAGTTTTGCTACATCTTGAGGTCCGCAGGTTGAAAGGGTTTGACAGGCGGAGAGTTCACTCGAGTATAAGCCGAGGAGGGCGTTTTCAGTACGAAAAATCGTGCTGAAAAACTCGGCTTATACTCGAGTATATATGGTATGTTGTCTATATGGTGTATTTTTCTTAGAGGCTAGATGTCAGACTTTATACAAATCCAACAGAAAAAAAGAAATGTGATATGCACCATAGGACTCTGCATGTGCAGAGGGATCACTCCTGTGTTATTATGCCAAATGTCCTCATTGTTTTAGTTTTCTGTTTGCAATATATATGTTACCTACAGAATAGACTGATAGGTTTCGCCATTTCGAATAGTTGTGTGAATCGGTTTAACCCTGTAAATAGTTAAATATGAATCATTTCAGTTGAGACATTGATTTCTTTACACCCTATTGAAGATGTTTCCTTAAAGCCTCTTGATCGCATTACATTACATTTATATAGGGTATTGTGTTTCCCTAATATAAACATGGTTCTTGTTTGACTTGTGACTGCTTTGCCTCCAATAAAAAGGAATAAAACACGCTTATAGAAAAAGGATCTGACTGGTAAACAGTAATAATCACAAATCAAACACCAGATACCTGCCTTAAACACTTCACAGAATTTATTCACCGCGGTAAAGGTGATAAGGCAAAACCTCACCTACAACGCAAACAAAAGAAGCAGAGCGACAGTCAACTGGAACGATGCTCCAAATATGCGGTGCAGATCCAGACAAGCGAACAACAGTCTGACTGGATGGAACAAGCAGCTCTGTAATCTGAGGCTCTCCATGGCATCACTTTGATATCTGACCTTTGCAGACACATCTGAGCTTTGAAACAAGTGTGTGTGAAAACATTTTAGTGATAATCATCCCAGTGTGTGTGGCGAGAAAGCCTGCGCCGCTAAATATAGGCCAATTATGCCTGGATTTATCTCCTGAATCCTGAGTAAATCCAGGTACATTACTGAGACTGCAGACCGAGGAGGGGATAAAGTCCTGCTCATGTATTCATCCATCCATCTATCTACTATCTAAAACCATGGTGGTAAAACGAGTCATCCACTAGAAACAGTTCAGAAGCCTTTATTATTTCTCCAAGTCATCATAATAAAGCTGAAAATGAGAATGTTTTAATAAAAAGTGACTATTTTAGAAAGATCCGTCACAGCTGAGTATATCTTCCTTGAATTACTTTAGAAGGATAGGGGGAATTCTTGCAGATAATGGTAACCAGCTCACTAAAGTGTAGTCTTCCCTGTGTCATGGATGATGCTGGGCAGCACCCAGAGCAAACACTTGAAAAAAGGCGAAATCCCGCACTGGAGTACTCCTTGTGGATGCGGGATAACATGCTGATTAGGGGGGGAAATAGTACTTGGGATTGCGGGGAGCACACTGCACATGCACAGCCACCACTCTATTTATTCTCTATGTGGCCTATGAACATTGCTAAGCTCAGCAATCATTCTCTGGTTCGGTGGATTTCCATGAGGTCAGACTTGCACTGATAAGCATGTTATATTCTATCCATACCTTATCCTGTGGCAATGGAATAGCATATATATTGTCCAAGTACCCCGTTCCAGCTGGAATATCTGTGAAGTTGTTGTGTGGCTGAGAAACCATTTTGCACATAAATCTGTGTACTGGGGACTAGTGTTGAGCGGCATAGGCCATATTCGAATTCGCGAATATTCGCGAATATATGGACGAATATTCGTCATATATTCGCGAATATTCGCATATTCGTTATATTTCCGTTTTATTTTCGCATATGCGAACATTCGCGTATGCGAAAATTCTCATGTGAAAATTAGCATATACAAAATTTACATTCGCGAAAATTCGTATATGCGAAAATTAGCATATGCTAATTTTCGCATATGCGAATTTTTGCATGGCAGTCTCACACAGTAGTATTACAGCCTTCTTTACACCACACAAGCTGGAAGCAGAGAGGGGTGATCACTGTGATGTGTACTGTGAAGAAAAAAAAAAAAAAAAAAAAAAAAACGAATATTCGTAATTACGAATATATAGCGCTATATTCGCGAAATTCGCGAATTCGCGAATATGCGATATTCGCGAATAATATTCGAATTGCGAATATTCGCGAGCAACACTACTGGGGACTATGAGTTGACTTGTAAAACTTTTTTGTACATTGCATATACGGAGGTATAATGTGAGTGGGTTAAATTGGTCATAGCCATCCTTGAAATGTATTTAGAACAGCTATCTATTGTACTTGCCAATATTCTTCATTCTATCCTTACTATTCTTCAAATGACTACCACTGACTACACGGCAGCCAACCCGAACCGGGGGACCTACAATGTCAGGCATGAGGGTGAAACATGACAGAGTAGCTTCAAGTTTTGGTGAAGCAGGAGGTGTGTTTCAGATTACCCTTTTCTACTATTCCGCTAAATTACTTTGACTTAACTGTGGCTTACTGGAACAGATAAAAATTGGTTCTCTAGTCAACAATGTGTAAGATAAGCACTGCCCAAAAACAGTCATGAATGAAACGTAGTAGACTACACCTAGACATCCAGATATAAGAAGATATAAATGTAATAAACCAGTTACATACTATAAGTCAAATTCTCTTAGTTTGCCAGGCGTCCACAGCAGCTGCAATGTGTGGTGAAAACTGAGTTAGGCTGGGTTCACACCACGTTTTGTACTTACGGTTCCCGTATACTGCTAAGGGGAGGGGGCGGGATCATGGCACCCGCACTCAGCCGTATTCGGGAACCGTATTTAATGCATGTCTATGAGCCGACCGGAGTCGACCGCGGTTCACTCCGGTCGGCTCATAGACATGCATTAAATACGGTTCTCGAATACGGCTGAGTGCAGGCGCCGCGATTCCCCCACGCCCCCCTCCCCCCAGCCGTATACGGGAACCGTAAGTGCAAAACGTGGTGTGAACCCAGCCTTACTGTGGTTGTGCACCTCTATGTAACTATGTAAGAAAATACGTATCGTAATCCTTAAGTCGAAACCCATGAGTAAGGTATCTGGCATACAATACATGTTTGTTTTACTATACTATTTTAAAAATATAGATGCTTTACATTCCAATTCATCCTGATAAAAACATTTCAGAAGAGAGTAGGAGAGTAATAAAATATAAACGGCACTTTTATTTCCATTTATACCGCCTTGGAAACGTGTTAGCTGTAGCAGAGCATATGTTAATATATCTGCGCTGTATTTTGATTTGTTGCAGCACTACAAGAAATGTGTGATAAATCCTCTTTATGTTCCTCCTGTAGCTGAGGCTTCTCCACTTCTCTCTACAATTAATTGCACTTGTGGGACAACAGCGATCAATTCTGACCACAGAAAGGATTGGCACCGTTCACCGTAAATGCTCTCCTAAACTAAAAGCCTTTCTGTGTTTGAAAACCTTGCCGCATTTGCTCAATCTGACCAAGTGGTATATTAACTTTGCTCCCTTGGAAAACACTGTGTTAACCATTGTACTGCCATTTCTTTTTGTCTAGAATATACCCACACTACACATGCACTAGATCACCACGTTTGTAATAATGCACAGAAGATTAAGGACTAGAAGGGGAGGACACACAGTAAGCATACCAATTCTTTTGATTCTCTCTGTGCCTTGTACCATCTGTCCATCATGTATCATTGGACAATTCATGTCTACTAGAGTGCTAGCCATTTATTCCAATGGCTTTCTATTCTAGCCAACAGGTGGGATTTCAAACAGGGGACTCTCCTCCATGCTATCCATATCTCCCAAAATGGCATATGGAAAGGAGATATCCATTGAGAAAATCCCTTTAAATATTTTCATTAAAAGCATTTTTTTAAAAAGGGCCATTGCCCTTTTACAAGTGGATTTGGAAGGAATAAATGATATAAGGAAGGTCTCACACTCCTCATTCTTGCTGGATTCACTTCTGGCCTTGGTTCAGCTGTGGTACTGTTGCCGTTCCAAAAGATTTTTTGTTTGAAAGCACCTTTAAAGGGGTATTCCAGGCAAAAACTTTTTTTATATATCAACTGGCTCCGGAAAGTTAAACAGATTTGTAAATTACTTCTATTAAAAAATCCAATAGTTATTAGCTTCTGAAGTTGAGTTGCTGTTTTCTGTCTAACTGCTTTCTGATGACTCACATCCCGTGAGCTGTCCAGCTCCTATGGGGATATTTTCCCATCATGCAAGGGATATTCTCCCATCATGCAACGGATATTCTCCCATCATGCACAGCTCCCGTGACATGACATCATCATTGAGCAGTTAGACAGAAAACTTCAGAAGCTAATAACTATTGGAAGGATTCATATTTTTTAATAGAAGTAAGTTACAAATCTGTTTAACTTTCCTTAGCCAGTTGATATATAAAAAAAAGTTTTTGCTTGGAATACCCCTTTAAGGTTATTCAACCAAGCTTAGGACATTAAAGGTACAAAAGATGAACACTCAACTGATTCTGTCTTTGGCTATCCCAGTTTCTAAACCATGGAAATCACTGAAGCCAACTTGCAGCATGGCAGTGTCTAGACCATGTAGCTACCCTAATGTTATATCTGTGATAATAGGTAATATGCACTGATCAGAATATCTAGAAATATCTTCTTAATGTGTGACGTTTTCAGAAGAAAACTACTGGTCTGTGAGTACAGATATTTAAATGGGTACTCCACTGCTCATCTTCTGATGTCATAGCCCCGCCCCTTCATGACATCACACTCCACCCCACCAATGCAAGTCTATGGGAGGGGGCGTGACAGACTTGCATTGAGGGGGGCGGGGATTGACACAATGAGGGGGCGGGGTAATGGCGTCACAAGCTCCCGGCACCAGCTACAGAGTTTGTTCCAAACGCTGAGCAGCGGAGTATCCCTTTAACACTAAATTAGTGACATACAAATGTGATAATCCAATTCTATATAGACTTAAAGGAGTACTCTGGCGCGCACTTTTTTCCTTTTATCCCGTCCGGGCTGCAAAATAAAAGAAAACACACTTTCTCTTACCTGCCAACGAGCCCCCGGAGCTCCGGTACACTCCGGAACAGGTGTTTCGTCCCCGGGCTGTATTCTTCTTACTTCCTGTTAGCCCGACACATCACACGGAGCGGGACATCGCTGCGGCCAGTGATAGGCTGAAGCTCCATGTGAAGTGCCAGGCAAACAGGAAGTAAGAAGAATACAGCCTGGGGACCAAACACCTGTACCGGAGCTCCGGGGGCTCGTTGGCAGGTAAGAGAAAGTGTGTTTTCTTTTATTTTGCAGCCCGGACGGGATAAAAGGAAAAAAGTGCGCGCCGGACTACTCCTTTAATAATTTCAATGATGTGTAGGCTTGGGGAATGATTGTAATGCTGAGGATGATTTATAGCATTACCCTTTTACACGTAAAATTGGCAGTCTTGATATTTATGTATTTGTGATCTAGTTTCAGTGAATATCCCAAACCCCTTCATACGTGACATTCACTGTTGAACCTAGTGCAACCAATACTGTTTCCAGGACTCTTATCTTTATTAGAGTGTCATAATAACAGTCATGTGAGGATGAACAGACGAGCAAGGGGCATCTATTAAGGACAAACCACACTCTATACTGGGGCTAATCCTGCACCTGTGATGTGTTATATAGCAACTAAGAAGTGAGCTCCTGGCTATACCAGCATAATACACTTCAGCTGCTTTTCCCAGTACTCACTTTGAATGGGAACTGACAAGTCATTTTATTTAAAGACACATATGCCACAGTTCACAATGCATGACACTTATCAAAGGCACAGCACATAAACCTCTGGAGGCTTTTTATCCAAAATCTGTGACCTGGCATGCACAATAATGGTCAATAAATGAGTATGAAATGTGGTTGTTTTCGAGACTGTAAAAAAGACTAGTGGGCATGTAATACAGTCTTCAGACCTAAAAACGTTACTCAGGGTATATGCAGGATCCAGCTATACATTACTCCCTTAGGACAAAGGAGTGCACAACCAAAGGGGGGCAGCCCCCCCCCCCCCCATACTCTCCTATGCATACCATGCAAAACCAGCACCTTCAAAGTTTTATTTATTGCAAGGGACAATAAGAGACATTAAAATTGGTGACTGGGTTGGGTCTGGTCTGGGGTTGACAAAGGCTATTAGAACAGACAGATAATAAGACCATTTAAGATGTCTGGTGACATGTGTGATAAGTTGGTTTTTCAATGTTAGTAAATGAAGGCTTCTGACACTTAAAGGGGTGCTTTTTCAAATGATGACAGAAAGTTATACAAATTTGTGAATTACTGTAAAGTAGTCTTTCCAGTCAGACACCATACATTTTTTTTTACAGCAACATGGAAATACAGTGGTCCCTCAACATACGATGGTAATCCGTTCCAAATGGACCATCGTTTGTTGAAACCATCGCATGTTTAGGGATCCGTGCAATGTAAAGTATAGGACAGTGGTCTACAACCTGCGGAACTCCAGATGTTGCAAAATTACAACACCCAGCATGCCCGGACAGCCAACTTTTGCAACATCTGGAGGTCCTCAGGTTGTAGACCACTATTAGAGGAAGTTGTACTCACCTGTCCCCGCCGCTCCAGGCCGCCACCGCTCGTCACCGCTGCCCGTGATGTTGCCGTCCATCGCTGTCGCCGTGTCCCCGAGGTGTCCCCGATGCTCCGGCAAGGCCTCTGCTTCCCCGGCATCCGCGCTCTCCGTCGCTACGCACACCGCTCCTATTGGATGACGGAATGGCGTGAGCAGCGACGTGATGACATCGATGGAGAGCGCCGACGATGCAGGGGATCCCGAAGAGGACGCACCGGAGCCCCAAGGACAGGTAAGAGACATCACCGGAGCTCACGGGGCACGGTAAACGGCTATCCGGCGGCAGCTCAAGCAGTCAGCGCTGCCGGATAGCCTTTTATGTGATGGCCCCGACATAAAAAAGCATCGTATGTTGATGCTGCCTTCAACATGCGATGGCCTCTGAGAGGCCATCGCATGTTGAAATTATCGTATGTCGGGGCCATCGTAGGTCAAGGGGTCACTGTATTGAATTTTTTGAGTAAATATAAAGGCAAACTATTTAGCATGATACACATCTGGCATGGAGTTGTATTGTCCACTATAAGACCTTTCCCTATGTCAGGAACTATCCAAAGAATAAGCAAACCTTTCCTCTCCATAAGAAAACTTGGATACCTGGAAAGACTACATGACTTCCATTAGGGCATACAGCAAATGATAAGTACCGGAAGGCTTGATATTTTTTTTAATATAGTAATTTCAAAATCTCTGTCAGGGACATGTATCATCGTTGCTTTGGTAAGCAAGTTCAGTAGTCATCTTTTTTCTTTCTTTTGGTTTTGCTTATGTATGGCATATTTATTATGCTATCACAGGGGGTTGATAAATTGGGCTCAAATAAGCAAAAACAATAAATCACTTTTGAGTACCATTTATTTAGCACACATAAGCAAAAACCAAGAAATGACTTCAGAACACCACTTTATAACCCCACCTCCTCTCCTCTGTGACTTTTCTGCTCTAAAATCGAAGTTGTGAAAAAATTTTGCAAAATATAAATATTTTTTAACCCCTTTTTGCACTTTTGTTTTTCTCCTCACCTTCTAAAAATCATAATGCTTTTAATTTTCCACCTTACATATAAAGCCTTGTTTTTTTTGCACCACCAATTTTACTTTGCAATGACAATAATTTCACCACAAGATTTACGGCGAAACAAAATATATATATATATTTGTGGGCCAAAATTAGGAAAAAAACGCCATTTTGTAACTTTTAGGACCTTCCATTTCTACCCACTGCACTTTTCTGTAAAAATGACACATTCTATGAATTCTGTAGGTCCATACAATTGAAATGATATCCAACTAGGCTTCTTTCACACTGCCATTGTGACACAACAGTATGATGTCTGTCGGGGAACCCGGGGAGAATAGCGGGAGGAAAAATACATCATGCAACGTTTTTTCCTCCCACTACTCCCGTCAAAAAACAACATTGCCTGAGAGACCCCATAATAGTGAATGGTATCTGTCAGGACCCATTGTTTCCTTTGAACCTGGTAAAAATAAGTTAAGGCACAAAATAAAAGTCCCTGACGGACATTTGCGGCAGTGTGAAAGGGGCTTTATATAGGTTTGATTTTGTTTTGCTTTAAAAAAAAAATTATAACTATTTATATGAAAATTAGCCATTTAAATTGTCATCTTCTGACCCCTCTAACTTTTTCATTGTTCTGTTTACGGTGATGTGTGAGGGATCATTTTTTCATCACGGGAGTTGTAGTTTAGAAACAGCAAGACTCCTGCTGTTGCTAAATTACAACTTATATCTTAGCCAGACAGCGAAAGGCTGTCTGGAAATGATGGGGACGTAGCTTAGCAACAGCTGGAGGCTCCCTGTTAGGAATAGTTGGTTTATGCGCTTTTTCCCTAAGGGAGGGCACTATAAATGTACTAACCAATTTTCTGTGTTTTTCTTATTATTTCAGATCCATTTATGCAGAGGACTTCTTCAGATTCGGTGGACTACATCGATGCCCATTGTTTAATATTAATAAAATGGTTAACAAGGGCTTGTGGGGGAGTGTTTTTTTGAATAAAAATTTTTTAAAACGTGTTGTTCTTTTTGTTTAAATTTACTTTACAGGCTTAGTGGTGGAAGCCATCTTATAGACAGAAACCTGGACTCAAAAACAGCTAGCACTAACCCCTAATTATTAACCCGGTACCACAGAGGTGTCATGAAGAGCTGGTACTAACAGGCCCGGAGGGTAAAAAAAATGGTGCTCCTGGGTCTAGGCAGTAACATGCTGGTGTTATTTAGGCTGGGGAGGGCCAGTAACACCCTGGTAACGTCAGGCTGTGGCTGCTTGGTTGGTATCTGGCTGAGAATGAAAATCCAAATAACACCCACATGTTTTTTTGCATAAATAATTAAACAATTAAAAAAAAGTGTGGCGTTCCCTTTATTTTCATTCTCATCCAGATACAGATATAGAGTTGTAGTTGCAATGGCTGGTAGTTGCGGGCGGGTGGCCGGGGAGTTGCTGGTGGGTGACAAGGGAGCCCCCCTGCTTATTGACAACCCTCCCCCCCCCCCCGCCAATTGTCAACACCCTCCCCTGCCAATTGCCAACCCCCCCTGCCAATTGCCAACAACCCCCCCTTCCCCCTGCCAATTGCAAACACTCCCACCTTGGTCGCTCTCCTCCCGTGTGTGTAATGTCCCCCTCACCGCCACCTATATTTGCCAATTACAGCTCAGGCCAGGAAATTTAAAGTTACAGTGTAGTTCAATATTCCTTGCAGCTGGCTAGCTCCGCTCCCCGGCCACCCGCCCGCAACTACCAGCTGTTGCAACTACAACTCCCAGGATGTCCTCACTGACAGGGCATTCTGGAAGTTGTACTCGTGTAATGGCTAGCCGGCGGGAGGGAGATCTGGAGCGGGGGCTGCTGCAAGCAGTGGCGAGGCAAAGATAGGTGAAGGTGAGGAGGACGTTACACACACAGGATGAGAGCGGCTGGGAGTGTTGGCAATTGTCAGGGTGGGTGTTGGCAATAAGCAGGGTGGTGTTGGCAATAAGCAGGGGGGGGTCCGCTTCCCGGCCACCCGCCCGCAACTACCAGCCATTGCAACTACAACTCCCAGCATGTCCTCACTATTAGGGCATGCTGGGAGTTATAGTCCTGTAACGGCTAGCCGGCGGGTAGGACTTGTGGAGCAGGGGCTGCGGCGGCGAGGCAAAGAAAGGCAGCGGTGGGGGGACATGACACACAGGAGAAGAGCAGGAAACGTGATTTCATATTTCCTGCAGGAGCTGTGGTCTCGGCTCCCCGCGAGAAATATGAAATTCCGTTCTCCAAAGCAAGTTTTGTAAGCCAGGTCCAGGCTGGCTTACATTTATGCTGCTTTGGAGGCAGTTGTGAATTTTGTGCGACATCGCACTTGATAAATCTCTGACCACTGCAAAGTGAAAACTGAAATTTACTTTGGTAAGCTCTTTTGTAGATTTTTGCTTACAGCCAAAAGTCGCACAAAAAATTCCTTAGGCACAGATACAACTTTTTGTGCGACTTTTGTAAGCTAAAAAAAGAGCTCTAAATCTCTTGATAAATCTCCCCCTATAACTTTCCGGCACCTGTTATTTTTAAAACAAATATTTTTCTCTGAAAAAGAATAAAAAAAACAGTTTACCGTAAGAATCACAAATGTTGAATGTAAAGTTTTTCTCTTATACATCTACACATTTGTGTCTAGGGGTACAACTTGACATAACTTTCATAAGAACCAAAAACATAAGACATGCATGACAATGAATGACAGCTGCGAGCCCTTTAAAATGATACCCCGAACATGTTCAATGTGAGGTGATGATATAACAAATAAAATGAGCCAGCAATGGACGATGAAAGCATCTAAAGAAGCAATATATCTAGAATATGAGAAGTGTCGAGCTCTGGTGTGTTACTACATGGTACCACATCGCTGCATTTCCTCAAACTGGATTTATGTTAAAACAAAACTATGCAATGAAAAAGCTTTTGAAGGATTTTTACTACACTCTGCCCTTTCACAACTTAAAATACATCAACTGTGTTGACTAATGGACTTCTTACTACTATCTAAACAACCCCATATTCCAGACAAGATAGCTAAGGGCTTGGCCCTTGGAAACTTTTATTTTAACTATTAGAGAACACAACATGGATATTCCTTAGCTCCCATGTTAATGTATAGTATCAGTATAGCATGTACATCATTGGAGCAGTCATGGTGTCAAGTGCCTGGAGGCGGTTATTTTTTCATAATTATGGACATTTATCAACGGGTTTAGTCAGGTTTTCTTTACTATAATTGTCGCAAAATTGTCGCAACTGCGACTACGCGATTTTTTGTGCGACATTTTAACTGGAAAGCGAGAAAAGCAAGTTTTCCAAAAATTAACTACGTAGTAAGAATTTTAAAATGGACTATGGGTAGTCAGGTATTTATTAACTGCGACAGTCGCAACTGCGCAAAAAAAGGTCGCAACAGGGTTAAAAATTGACTCAATTTACTCCAGCTCAAACATGGAGCAGAAAAAGCTACTACCAAAGTAAAAAAGGAAAAATTGCTGACGTGAAAGAAAATTATCAACAGGCTGAAACCAGTTGATAAATAAGTCACACATAAGCAAAAAAAAAGTAAGGAAAAAATTACTAAAAAAAAGAATACATAAGCAAACATTGATAAATGTCCCTCAATAAGCCTACTGATTATGCGGGCACTGCCACTGTACTCATTGATAAGGAGTGAGCAATGGCTGATCTCTACCTTTTAAAACCCTTGAAATGCCATGGTCAATGCTGATTGCGTCAGTCAAAGGGAAAATCTGAGGGGCATTCTTATCTTGTATGGACAGACCACCAAGAGTCCATTGAAGCACCTTAAAGGGGTACCGTGCCCCTAGACATTTTATAAACCTATCCAAAGGATAGGGGATAAGATGTCTGATCATGGGTGTCCCACAATCTCCGTGCAGCACCCAGGGGTGTTGGCAATAAGAACGTTTAGAACGCTGGATGTCGGTGGCAGGGGTCGTGACATCACGACCATGCCCCCTCGTGACATCACACCACGCTCCCTCAATGCAAGACTATGGGAGGGGGCGTAGCCCCCTCCCATAGGCTTGCATTGATGGGGCGTGGTGTGATATCACAAGGGGCGTGGTCAGGATATCACGACCCCCGCCGCCCACTCCAAGTGTTCGGAACAAAATGTTCTGAACAATGGGGCAGCGGAGTACCCTTTTAATACACAGGCTAATTTCCTGCATACATTAAATCAAAGTAACAGAAAATTGTGTATCCACACTGAAGAAGTTGTAAGCTAGGAGTCTGTAATTGTTTACTCTCTCTTTAAAAATTATAAATCACGTGTCATCTAATGTACATCAAAACTAGCAAGTGCCTTCTAAATCTAGTGCGGCATTATACCAAGTGAGAACCACATATAAGACATGGGTATTTTCTGTTCTTATATACCATGAACAGCTCTATTCTAATTAGAATACCAGGAATGGAGAAAAGCTTTTCTAACTGGCGCCGACACACACAATCCGCCTTACATGCATATACAGCTTCACTACTCAGGAGTCCACTGTCTCTTTGTGAGCCATATAGTATAAGCAAAAGAATCATTAGTTATGACTACCCTAGTCTAGGAGATAGTGCTGACTGTCTTTTCAGGAACTATTATACTATAAACATTGCCTTGACAGTCATTTATCAAGCATGTAGATAAATAGGAGGAGTATTTCACTGGATACCAAAAAAGAGAGAAAATGCACAATTTATCTTTACTATCGACCCCTATTGTGCAAAAATAACACAATAGTTTAATAAAGAGATACACTGCATCTAAAATTTAAGACAGGTCCACAGAGAATTAAAGGGGTTATCCAGGAAAAAACTTTTTTTTTATATATCAACTGGCTCCAGAAAGTTAAACCGATTTGTAAATTACTTCTATTAAGAAAAATCTTAATCCTTTCAATAATTATCAGCTGCTGAAGTTGAGTTGTTGTTTTCTGTCTGGCAACAGTGCTCTCTGCTGACACATCTGTCTGTCTCGGGAACTGCACAGAGTAGAAAAGGTTTGCTATGGGGATTTGCTTCTAAACTGGGCGGTTCCCGAGACGTGTCATCAGAGAGCACTTAGACAGAAAAGAACAACTCAACTTCATCAGCTCAACAGTACTGAAAGGATTAAGATTTTTTTTAATAGAAGTCATTTACAAATCTGTTTAACTTTCTGAAGCCAGTTGATATATAAAAAAAGTTGTTTTTTTTACTGGATAACCCCTTTAAATTCATTTCATTTTACAAAAAAAAAATGCTTATTAAAACTAAATACACATGTAGGGTTTCATCTGGTTTTTGAATGAAGTTTATGATTTTTTTTTAAAATGAGGAACAGAAGATTCAGCACTTTTTCTCTCTTAATCATTATAACTTCTAATTTAAAGGGGTACTCCAGTGGGAAAAAAAAGTTTTTAAATCATCTGGTGCCAGAAAGTTATACAGATTTGTAAATTACTTCTAGCATGCAGGGAGTTGTAGTTTTGCAACATCTGGAGGTTCAAAATTTGGAGACCACTGATTTAAATAGTGCAATCATAGGTTATAGACACCATAGCAGCTGCTCCTTACACTGCTTCCCGTGACAGCTTAAAAGTTTTGCCCTTGGATGTTTCTGTTTCTAAACAAAAAAATGACAAAGACCTTGCATGTATTAGATAAGACAGTCATGTTTTACCTCAGGTGATGTTTGCTGGATCCATTACTCTTAAGACATGTTGGAGAATTGGATGGAAAACAAGACCTGTAGGCAGAGCAGTTGATGCTTAGAATACTACCTGCTGGCAGTAGGTGCCTCCTGATCTCAGGACTGATACAGTCATGGCCATAAATGTTGGCACCCCTGAAATTTGTCAAGAAAATTAAGTATTTCTCACAGAAAAGGATTGCAGTAACACATATTTTGCTATACACATGTTTATTCCCTTTGTGTGTATTGGAACTACACAAAAAAAATTGGACATAATGTCACATCAAACTTCAAAAATGGTCTGGACAAAATTATTGGCACCCTTAACTTAATATTTGGTTGCACTCCCTTTGAAGAAAAAAAAAAAAAAACTAAAATCAGTCGCTTCCTATAACCATCAATAAGCTTCTTACACCTCTCAGCCGGAATGTTGTACCACTCTTCCTTTGCAAACTGCTCCAGGAAGGGCGCCTTTTCATAACAGCAATGCTAAGATCTCTCCACAGGTGTTCAATGGGATTTAGATCCGGACTCATTGTTGGACACTTCAAAACTCTCCAGTGTTTTGTTGCCATCCATTTCTGGGGGCTTTTTGACGTATGTTCGGGGTCATTGTCCTGCTGGAAGACCCAAGATATCGGACGCAAACCCAGCTTTCTGACACTGGGCTGTACAGTGCGAACGAAAATCCATTGGTAAACCTCAGATTTCATGATGCCTTGCTCACATTCAAGGCACCCAGTGCCAGAGGCAGCAAAACAACCCTAAAACATCATTGAACCTCCCCCATATTTCACTGTAGGTACTGTGTTCTCTTCTTTGTAGGCCTCATTCCGTGTTCGGTAAACAGTAGAATGATGTGCTTTACTAAAATGCTCTATCTGGGTCTCATCTGTCCACAAGATGTTTTCCCAGAAGGATTTTGGCTTACTCAAGTTCATTTTGGCAAAATGTAGTCTTGCTTTTTTATGTCTCTGTGTCAGCAGTGGGGTCCTCCTGGGTCTCCTGCCATAGCATTTAATTTCATTTAAATGTCTATAGATAATTTGCGTTCACACTGATGCTCCCTGAGCCTGTGGGACAGCTTGAATATCTTTGGAACTTGTTTGGGGCTGTTTATTCACCATCCGGACTATACTCCATTCATCAATTTTTCTCTTCCGTCCACGCCCAGGGAGATTAGCTACAGTGCCATGGGTTGCAAACTTCTTGATAATGTTGCGCACTGTGGACAAAGGCAAATCTAGATCTCTGTAGATGTCAAGTCGTCAGACAGTTGTCTTCTGCTCTTTCGGTTGTCCATGCTTAGTGTGGCACACACAGACACATAATGCAAAGACTAAGTGAACTTCTATCCTTTTTATCTGCTTTCAGGTGTGATTTTTATATTGTCCTCACATGCTTGAAACAATCTTATTTTTCCACAATTTTGAAAGGGTGCCAATAATTTTGTCCAGCCAATTTTTGGAGTTTGGTGTGACATTATGTCCAATTTGCTTTTTTTTTTCCTCCCTTTTTTGGTTTAGTTCCAATACACACAAAGGGAATAAACATGTGTATAGCAAAACATGTGTTACTACAATCCTTTTCTGTGAAAAATACTTCATTTTCTAGAAAATTTCAGGGGTGCCAACATTTACGGCCATGATTGTATATGTCACAAAGCCACCTTCTTAAAGAATATTATACTGGGGATCAAAATACATCATATAAGGGCCTTTGTAAATTAATGGAATTCATAAGGTCTCTTCTCAACAGATTTTTTGATTCTGAATATGTTATGAGTTAATAAATGTTACTGAGTGGAACTGCGATGGCGGTAGAGAACCATTGGTCTTAATAAAGTATATCATGCATTACATGCAAACAGTAAATGTCTCCATGGAAATCATACTCATATGTTGGCATAATGCCTAGTTGGCAAATAGAGCCCTACAGAGCTAAAGGAAAAGTGCACAGAATATGACTACACGGAATGTAGTGGGTGGAAATGCAGAGCACTCCTGCAGGGTGACATTGGGAGGTATGGAAACATTCCTTGTTAACATGGTGTTTATATAGAAAAATATTATCATGGGAATTTTTACCTGAAATAATAAAGTTGTATTAATGATGTATAAAGACAATGCTGTCTCACTTAGTTGTTGGTAGAGGTGTCATGATACTATTTTTCTCAGACTATAAACAAGTACCAATACTTTTTTTCAATTACTCCCCAATATAAATTACAAATACTTTTTTTTTTGGCTCTAGACTTTGTGAAACCTTAAGCTAAAGTCAAACGTGAGGTCCTCACTGAGATTCATAATTAAGCTATGCCCCCAGGTGTTAGGTAGGGAATCCCCCTCCCCATTAGACAGAAGCCCCCAGTTGTTAGGCTATATAATATAGAAGCTCCCAGTAGTTAGGTATGTAATCTCCCTATAAGTTAGGTATGTAATCTCCCCATTAGTTAGGTATGTAGTCTCCCTATTAGATATAAGCACCCAGTAGTAAGGTAGGGAATCCCCCTCCCCATTAGGCAGAACCCCCGGTAGTTAGGTAGGGAATCCCCCTATAACCTAGAAGCCCCCAGTAGTTAGGTATGGAATGCCCTTATTAATTAGAAGCAACCAGTAGTAAGGTAGGAAATCCCCCTAGTTAGGATGAAGCCCCCAGCAGGTACAATTGGAATCCTCCCTATTAAGTTTAAGCCTCCGGTAGCCAGGCAGGTAGGAAACCATCCCATTTAAAGTAGAAGACCCCAGCAGTTAGGTAGTCAGGAAGATGGAGAACCTCCTATTAGGTAGATACCCTCATTAGTTTCCTCCTGGGTCCTTGGGCACATTACATGAAAAAATAAAGATGAAGAGTAAATTACAAAACAAAAAACAAAACAGTAAGTCTAAGGCTCCTTTCACACTATATAATGCTCCGTTTTAAAGACCCGTTATAATGTCCCGTTAAGAAAACCCTTAAAAACGGCCATTAAACAACTGTAACAAAATCCCATTCAAGTCTATGGGATTTTTTTTATTATCTGTTATCACCCGTTATAGCTTGTTATGAATAACATTCTTGTTATGACGTTATTTGTGACGGGAGAAAAATTAGTGCATGTAAAAAAATTTCTTCCGTCACAAATAACATCTGTTATTCATAACGGGCAATAATGGATAATCAAAAAATACCATAGACTTGAATGGGATTTTGTAATGGCCGTTTAACGGACGATTTTAAGGGTTTTCTTAACGGGACATGATAACGGGTCTTTAAAAGGAGCAACATATAGTGTGAAAGGAGCCTTAGATTGAACAGCAATTCCTGTTGTCAAAGCATTAACACTAAATTGTTCTAGATACAGCTGCTCATATAAGACAGAGGCAGTTGCTCTTGAGCAAACATGTTCACTTTGTATTGCTTTTCTTTTTTTTTATTCTTTTATCTCTTTCTCTGTCTCGGGAAACACTTCATGAAAGCAGGGACAGATGGACTTTCTCAAACTTATGTTTCTAATCACTCCTGACCCTTGAGACTGTGCAGTTCCTCCATGTAATAATAAAAGGTTACAGGTGGGAAGACAAATTTAGCCAAGTCAATATCATGGTGCTGACATGATCTAGTAGGCCTTTCACACAGAGCCGCTGTAATTGACCTATAGCCTTGCTTCCTAGCACACACTCTAATTTTACCAATTGCCTAAAACAGGAACTATGTCTGTGCCTGAAGGCTAGCTCTCCTCACCCTCGTCTGCTTAGTTTTCCAGTGAAATATTAAGTAGTTATTCAAGTAAGGTAGAAGGAGTGGTAAAAATATTTCTAGAAATGTTAGACAAAGGGAACATATAAAAACTGTGTAAATATTATCTGTTCATTTGGGCACAACCAATCCATAGCCCCAGTGCTTAAAGTCTGAGCTAACCACTAAGAAATTTCTAAGACAAGATTATTTACGGACACTTATTGGAGGTGAAGTTGTTTTATAATCCTTAAATGGTCACTGTCAATATATATATATATATATATATATATATATATATATATATTTATATTTATGTGTATATTTTTGGATGAAAAAATGCTGTCTAGTCCATGCAGCTCTTGCCTGTGTGTTTCGGCTGGGATAAAGTACAGGAAGAGTGAGCAGGCAAGCAGGTATGATATATGTCTAAATACTGTAAAAAGAAGTATTAAAAAAAAGCATATTAGATTATTGTATTTCATACAACAGTGTCCAGTAAAAAATGTGTACACATAGTATATGTTTTATATGTTGAAACCCTTTGGGTGTTGGACTACACTATATGGCATAAGTCAATGGTCTCCATTTCACGCATACACTGGGAACTCTTTCCTGCATATATGTTAAATGAAGCCCAAAAACATGGTCTTACATAAATACACAGTTTTGGCCAGAGTAGATCTAGAGTTGTGTTCCGACCACTATAGATCAATAATGCTGTGACAGTCACATTTATCTGAAATAGGTTTATCTAAGGTGAACACAAAGTAACAGTGTAGGAAATCCATCTGCCTGGAAGTAACTTGTAATAAACTTTACCAAATTGCTATGCGGAAAAAGATCTTTCAAGTATAATATAATGAACGTGTCTGTGTCATCGCTAGATAAAAACACATACTGACTACAGCCTATCCTTATCACGCCAGTGAGCAGTATTCTCGTATGGCTTTTATATGACACTTTTTATTAACTTACTTTTTACTTACATGGGACCTATTTATCAAATAGTGGCACGACCTTGATAAATAATTCACACGTAAGCAAAACCCTGAAAACCCGCTTACAAAAGCATTTTTTAAAGCAGAAAAGTTTTCCCTTATGTTAATACCCGAAATTCTTTACCTACCTTTTATTACCAGTAGTGTTGCTAGAGAGTGACGGGGAGGGGGGGGGGGGGGGCGTACCGCATCGGGTTATGCCAGCATGTACGTGTTGTGTAAAGCCTAATTAGGCTGTATTTGTGAGAGGGGCGGTAGCTTTTCCACCCGCCTGCACATCAAGGTGGCACATAAAGGGTTTGTGGGGCATTTGTGACGTCTTGCGGACCCCTCCCTCTCTTTTTCTTCTTTTCATATCTTCATTTCATCCATTACAGGGCATGCCCTCTAAAGGCGTGGCCTCCGTTGCGGTCATTGGGCACAATTCAGACCGATATGTTAAGTTTAAATGTGTTATATAACAGGTAAGTATATATCATTGTTATCACGAGCATGAATGTGTAGCCCCGATTACAACTAAAATTAATAAGGTGTGCAGTGTGTATTTTCAACCTTAACATTTATAGAGTTATTAGTTATATAATAATTATTTTCTATAATTAACATTAATGTAGTAGCTTTGTTTCATGATGCAGAACAAGAACAGTTATTAAAGTGGGTGTTAATGTCCTTTTCTGTAGACGTATGCACTTTCTGTAAGCCAGGTTGGACCTGGAAAACATATGCGACTTTTAAATGGAGCAACTTTTTTTTCTTCATAAATAGCGACTATCGCATAAATACATGACCAATGCAAAGTAAAAAAAAAAAAAATACATGAGCAGATTTCAGAAATGTGCTTTGGAATAAGCAAAAATCAAAAAGTCGCAGCATGAATAGAAAAGTCGCACGTGCGCAAGTACATGCAAATTTTTTACGCAAAAAAAATCTTCTACGGAGCTTGATAAATCTCCTTCTATAAGATTGTCCTTAAGTATTTATTTGACAATATTTACTGCTGAATATTTAGATGTTAAATAACTTCAGCACCCTATTCGACAATGGAGTGTGGCATACCAAACATTTTTGGTTTAAACCAAAGCCAACTAAAAGAGGGTGCAAACTCAGACTAGACAGTCTAAAGATGTAACAGATTTTCAAACAACCTGAGTCACTATAATAAATCTAGTGCAACCTTAGACTATCTAGTCTAATACTGCAAGAATTAAACTGTTTTTTTTATTTATCTATTATGCATGTATAAATAGATTTAAGAAAATGTACTAGATAGATAGATATTTAGATATTTTTATACCATTGCATACTGTATCAGTAAATATGAATAATTATGTGCTGAAAGATAACTGACTTTTGCCTTTGCTACAATACCTAATGTATAGCTGTGGGTCTTTTAAGTAAAAATAAGAAGAACTATAAAAAAATAAAAAAAAATAAAGTTCCACACAGTAGTTCACAGCTAAACAAATAAATACAAGACTGAGACAGTTTAACAGGATCACACAAATTGTCAAGTGTATTCAGACAGAAAACAACTGTAGATGGATTAAACATTCCAGCTCTGAAAGCCGGTTCAGACATATAAATAGATGTTTTCTTCCTGTTCTGCCCTAAACAGATCAAATTGTGACATATTTTAACACATCCATTTGCCTAAAGCTTTTAAAACAACAAGCTGGAGGTCAAATAGAAAAAGCCACAGGTGTCTGCGATGTGAAGAGTGAAATAACTGGAGGTCAGACTAAAATCTGATCCTTGCATGGAGACATTCCTTAAGGCATTACAAATACTCCTCAAGAAGTATTACACAAACGCTGAGAAACTCTTCCAAAAACATATCACTTCCACACTCACCTAGTGATCTATCACAACCCAAGAAAAGAAATGCATCACGTCTATTCTGTGCTTATTCCAAACAGAATAATAAAAATAAAACATTTCACATGGATATAGAAGTATAAGCTTGGTTCTTCTGACTTATTTCTGATTTGAGTTGACCTTTCGAATTTCCTCATCACTTATTATTTTTAATTAATTCCAAGTCAATTGATCCCCAAAGGCGGCCATATACAGTACCTTCAATAGCTGTCGGCTCAGCTGAATGTTTTTTTGGCCAACAGCTATCTCTCCCAGTCCACCTAATTTTCAATTGAAAGAGGAGGAGTAAGTTGCTGTTAGCCAGCTCTGGCGGTGGCTTACCTCTCTGAGTGCAAAAGGGATGGGCAGTTTAAATCCGACACATTTGATCATTCCCTTTCTCAAAATTATTTATCAGGGAGAGTTGGGAGGCAGGCATGTCCATTAGAGAGTAAGTTGGTCGCACCAAAATTAGAGAGTTTGACTTACTTTTGACATACAATGTATGAAAAACTTTAATGTATGAAATCCAGCAATGTTCTAATGTTGTTCTTCTTAAAAGGGTTATCCAGGAATATAAAAACAGAGTTAATTTCTTTTAAAAACATCTCCCAGTCTGTCTCCAGGTTTTTTGTGGTTCTGCAGCTCAGTTCCATTAAAGTGAATGGAGCCAAGTTGTAATACCACACACAACCTGGGAACAGACGTGGAGCTGTTTTTGAAAGATATTAGCTCTGGTTTTTCTATTTCTGGATAACCCCTTTAAACTGTGTTGTAGGCCTGACCAGTGAAATGCCCTACAGTTGTGGGTGGAACAGTGCGGGATCCAGTTTTGACATCAACGATCATAAGCTACACAGAGCCGTTTTTTGGCTGAAGGTCTGATCTAAGGTATGGCAGACTTACCCAAGGTCTCTCCATGTTAACTAATGTCAGAAAACAGAGGCCTAACATACATATTGGCCCTGATTTACTATTGGAAACCCAACATGTTTTGCCGGGTTGTGAGCCAGAGTCTGGCGCATTGTGCCAGAAATTCTGTCTGCGCCAGAATGTGCACCAGAATTGAAAAAAAAAAAAAAAAACAGACTAACTCTCCATTTTACTGAGAAAAACTGAAAAGGGGCATTGCTACCGGGGAAAGTGGGTGGGGCTGCACATATTTACTAAGGTTTCCACAGAAAATGTGGTGGATTTGAGCTGAGGAAAACCAGACAGATCAGAGCAGGTGTAAAAAAAAAAAAAAAAAAAAGCAAAACGGAGGGAAAAGTGCAAAATGTAGGGAAATCTTAGTAAATACCGTGGAAATATCTCCTGTCTGGAACAACTATAAATCACCAGTAAACAATAAAAAGTTTAACAAGTATCAGCTGCCCATAGCAACACTGATTATAAGTCAATGATATATGTTAAATGTAGAACTAATCCATGGTAAAACATAATATGGTGCTAAACATGCAGAATGAAAGAACCAATGAAGGCAATACCATTTGTTATGTGGTGTAAATGACAGCGGTCAACGTGCAGGATATATTAGGTAGCAAGTGAAGGAACAGAACTAAAAGATATTACAGAACCTTCAGTGGTCTTATGGTGTCAACATCCTAAAACTGTTATGGTAGAATGACAGGAACCTTCACAATCTTCACGAGTTGCTAGTGGTTTCAATGACATGGTTGATCCGCGTGATTCAGGCTACAGTTGTTAACATGTAACTTTTTACTAGACAGTATTAGGAATATTGTGATATACAAGTGATATTGACACACTGTTAAAGGTCAAGTATTATGTGAGAGAAATTTTTACATAATAAAACAATTATTTTAAAGTAATTCATAATTTTGAAGGTTGGTACCTAATATTTATATTACCCCCACAGTGCATTTTGGATTTCTTTTCAAAATCAGTAAGTCCAGTAATCTTACTTTAAATGATGTTTTCAGACAAATGACTGCTTTGTCAAATCCACATTAACGCCGCAGCTCTATCCACTCACAAGTTATCACATCGGACTGACTTAACAGGCTTATTTAATAACCAGTTGTTTTATTTTTCACAATAAATAGCATAAGAAGAACATCTCAAGAAAACAAGTCATAAGAAAAGAGCTATGGTATGAACTGGATCATACAATGCATAATACAAAATATGCAGTAAATATATGTAAATTAACACACTATTTGACAGAAAGTTATTACATAGTAAATACCATGCAGCCGCCACGCCCCCTCCCATAGACTTGGAGTGAACGGGCTAGTGCCGTAGCGGGGGGGGGGGGGGTAACGGGCTAGCAAAAAAAAAATAGGATGGTGGGAGCTACCCTTTAAGGATTTACTACGCATACCTGATGTCCTGGTAATAAAGCTTGCTTAACCGATTTGAATGTTGTTGAAACTCCTGGGCACTTTCACAAGTGCCTAGGAGACAGCCTCTTCTTGTTAAGTGCCCTGGCCGCTCTGTATTGTTCCTGTTCCCACCTGTTAGCAATGGTTGATGGCGCTAGCTGATATAGAATGTTAGAGGTATCTGTCATAGATGAGAGTAAAGGAAGGGAATATTCTCAATACAGAGCGCTCCTGGCACCTAACAAGAAGAGCCCACCTCCAGGGAACTTGCAGAAACAGTGCCTGGGAGCTCCATCAACATTTATCTTGGTCATGCAAGCTACTTGACTGACATCAGGTATCCATGGACCACCCTTCTGACCTCTGCAGTTTTGATAGCTAAGAATCGGTGACAGGTCTGATTTAGGTCAGCAAAATAATCTACTGCAAGTATTCTTTATACAGAGTTGGCAATTTAAAGTAGCTGTAGTGAATTCAGAATTTTCAGGTTGCAGGGTATGCTCTAGTCTACCTTCGGCATACGTTTACGTTTATTTCAGAACTTTGAAGTAAGAATCAAATCACTTGAACAAAACTGTAGATAACCCATCTAAACTAAACTAAGTGAGTTAAAGGCCATGTTCACCAACAGTAAATAAAAATGGCCGTAAACGGACATTTCTTTTTCTGTTTATTATTATTATTTTTATTTTGTAATCAGCTTAAAAAGAACCTTACAGCCTTTTATATGGTGTGTGAACAAGGCCTAACTTCTTTATTTTAAAAAGGGTCAAAGAAACAAAGTACTTCTCAGGCTTACTTTTTCCTCTGGCTTTCGCTACAGCGACCAATTCCATATAAATAGAAAAGGAGTGATTTTTTCTTAGCAGTTCATTCAGTTGTAAGGTGAATTGGAGTTCTATACAGACCCTTTAAAGTATAGTTTTTATTCAATGTTTAATTCTTAATCTGTCTTTTAACACTAGAAAAAGCTGCAAAATTCTTCCATGTGCATTCATCATCTAAGCGCAGACAAACACAGGAGCACCCCAGGACATCACGCATTTTTACATTTCTCTGAAGTACTGTATCAAGGACATTGGGCTTTATTTCTATTAGTCGCCTTTTTCATTTAAAACCAAAAGTATTTATCAGTCATGAAAGGGCTTGAGTACAAATGGCTGCATAATTCTATGTGTTATTCACTGGTGGAAAGTAAAAAAAGAGAAACCGAGACAATAGCAAAAACAACCTTCAAAATGTTTTACTACATGATATATTTCAGTGTCCTCACATGCAGCAGATTTGTTGCAGAAATTTCTGCTATTGTCTCTACCTTAAAGGGGTACTCCGGCCCTGAGACATCTTATCCCCTATCCAAAGGATAAGGGATAAGATGTCTCACCGTGGGGGTTCTGCTGCTGGGGACCCCTGCATTCTTGTATTCACCACCCACCTGTTTGAGCTGCACGCCGCGGTGCCAGCTTGCAAACAGCCAGGTGGCGACCACGGGGCCGGAGTATCGTGACGTCACGACTCTGCACTCGTGTGACGTCACTCTCCGCTATGCAAGTCACGCCCCCTCCCATAGACTTGCATAGCGGGGGCGGAGGTGACATCACACAGGGGTGGAGTCGTGACGTCACGATACTCCAGCCCCATGGTCGCCACCTGGCTGTTTGCTAGCTGGCACCGCGGCATGCAGCTCAAACAGGTGGGTGGTGAATACAAGAATGCAGGGGTCCCCAGCAGCAGAACCCCCACAGTGAGACATATTATCCCCTATCCTTTGGATAGGGAATAAGATGTCTCAGGGCCAGAGTACACCTTTAAAGGGGTTATCCAGCACTTAACAACTTATCCCCTATCCACATAATAGGGAATATGTGTCAGATTTTGGAAGGGGGATTGGGCCTAAATCGCTGGGACCCCACGTCATCTCCAAAGCTCTTTGTGCTGCATGGTAGATGACCCCCGCTCCATTCACTGCCTAAATACCCAAGTACAGCACTCTTCTCAATGATTCTTGCTGCAGTGGGACCTTTATCACATTTACCTTTATCAATGTAGTAGTGTGTTTTTTTTGTTTTTTTTTACTTGTCAAAACAATGTAGTGGCTTTACTGCACGAAGAAACTTAAGCCTACAATCCACAAGGTAGCTATTAAATGTTCATAGAGGGAAGCATAGAAAGTGCTATGAACAATTCCACGTTTGACCTGGATGCCAAAACACCTAATTCTTTTATTAGATGTCATTCTCCAAACCTAAGAAGATGCCATACAATCACACGTAAATCCTAAAGTTAATTTCTTGGCTTGCTTGTACTATTATGTTCAACCATAAACTAAAATAAAAATGTTAAGACCTGTCTGGAACAACTGTTATATGAAGCATTAGGAAACGGTACCAATGTCATTGTTAGGCAAATACAGTAACTTTTTCCTTATCTGGTGGCTTTGTTTATTTAGGCAATACATGTCATTTCAAACATTACATAAAACCTAGTCTGTGTTTTCTCAATATCTTCAGAAAATTAATGTTGGCCAAGTGTTTTGCAAAATTTTTTTGAAGTAGTTCTTTTCTATTTGAAATGTTATCTTTTTTTAATTAACACTCTTATTGCTTTCTTGGTTATTTGTTTTTTACGTGTAACTATACAAAACATTACTTTTACCTTGAGGATCATAACACTCGATCTTTACTGTTGACTATTATTTTGACTCCCCAAAGTCAGAAAGGTACTGGGCTAGTAGACATTTTACTAACGCTCCACTGCCTACATGATATTACGCAGCAGACCAGCAAAGTCATGTACACATGCAAGAAATGGCTTGCACGTACTTACTAGTTTACCATGTTGGGCCAATTAACCCCTTAAGGACACAGCCCATTTTGACCTTAAGGACACAGATAATTTTATTTTTAAGTTTTTGTTTATTCTTCCTCGTCTTCTAAAATTCATAACTCTTTTTCCATTCACAGACCCATATGAGGGCTTGTTTTTTGTGTGACCAGTTACACTTTGTATGACATCACTAATCTTACCCTAAAATGTATGGTAAACCCCCAAAAATATTTTTTGTGCAAGGAAATTTAAACAAAAATCATAATTTAGCAAATTTGGGGGGAGGGTGGGGGGGGGGTTGTTTTCACGCTGTACACTTTACGGTAAAAATTACATGTTTTCTTTATTCTTTGGGTCAATTTGATTAAAATGATACCCATGGTTACTTACATTTCTGTTATTGTACTGCTTTTAAAAAATCTCAAACTTTTTTTTACAAAATCAGTACATTTAAAATTTCCCTATTTTAACCACCTCTAACTTTCTTATTTTTCCGTATTCAGTGATGTTTGAGGGCTAATTTTTGTGCCATGATCTGTAGTTTGTTTTAGTACCATGTTTGCGCATATGTGACTTTTTGATCGCTTTTTATAACATTTTTGTTGCAGTTTGATGTGACAAAAAAGCAGACATTTTGGACTTTTTAATTTTTACACCGTTCACTGTAGGGGATCATTAACAATATATTTTTATAGTTCAGACATTTACGCACGCGACAATACAAAATATGTTTATTATTTATCTTTTTTTTTTTTTGTACGCTTTTGTGTATTAATATGGGTAAAAGGAGTGATTTAAAACTTTATTGGGGGAGGCGCTTTTTCACTTTTTTTTCCCACTTTTTTTTTACATTTATTCTACACTTTTATAGTCCCCATAGGGGATTATTTATAGCAATCATTAGATTGCTAATACTGTTCAGTGCTCTGCATAGGGCATAGCACTGATCAGTATTATCGGCAATTGGCAGATCAGTGCATAACACCCCAGGAGATGGACGGAGGCAGGTGAGGGGAACTCTGTCCGCCATTTTGGCTGATCTGATCCCCGCGGGCAATTAGATCAGCCATTTTAAGTGCCGCACTGCCGCAGAGGCCATGATCTGTATTGATTGCGGCATTTGATGGGTTAATGGCAGACATCAGGCGATTGCTGATGTCTGTCATTACCGGTGGGTCCGTGGCTGCAGACAGCCACCAGGACCTGCCGGGAATGAATCGAGCGTGGCTAAGTGACGCTGTGCTCTAAGTGATGCTATGCAGCACTGTACATTTACGGCACATGTCCTTAAGGGGTTAAAGTCAATGGAGCAACTACAAACAGTGGAATCACTAAAAGGCAGGCTTGTAAATAAACTATTGAATATCTTTGTAAGGTAATGTTATGGGAGCTATGAAACTGCTAACATGCAATCTGTGTACACTTTCTGAACAGCTACTTTACATTAACCTTCATGCTTTAAACCTTGGCTTATTTATAATGAAACTTGTACCTTACAACAAAAAGGTTAAACACAAAGAGGATAGGTGGCCATTTACATTAAGTTGTATGCACATTTCAGGAAAGAATTTCCATTAAATGAAGACTTTAGTGCTCTATTGGCCTCTAGCCATCTTCTGGTGACAGTGATCAAGAACATGAGTGCATGGCTTAAATCATATTTAGTATGGATTGTGATGTAGTAAACATTGAACCCTCCGCTCTAGTGCTCATGCAGAACAACTAGTTCTCTAGAATTTACATACACTTATAAAAATGTCACCTGTAAGGTGTGGGGAGCCCTCCCACCCCAGTAAAGGTTAAACTGTTTTATTGAATGTAAGTTATGTCGACTATAATGGGAGGGGAACTTTCTTGGTGTTAACTGCGTGTTAACTAGTGCATTCCATTTTACACAAATGTCTAAACATTTGCGCCAGAAAGATTGCCTTCTTGCAACATTTAGACATTTTTCAATTACTCTCTGAATGGGGGCATTTAAGTGTAGTAGCCTATAATGGAAATATTCTAAACAGTTCATACAAATTGGACAGATTTCTGGAGCACTTTAGACAGCTTTCTGGATTTAATAGAAGAGTATGATATATTTATTAGGTGCACCGCACCAGAATAATACATGAGGGCAAAAAGCGAGAAATTACTAAAACGTTTTTATTCTTAGATACTGCAAATAGCCTTCAAATGTCTGATATATCTGGTGTATCCGAAGACTACAAGCAAAGAAGTAAATCCACCTCACCCTTACCATCTCCAACCTTGTGGGCTAAACACCAGCTTGGCTCTGGCTTCTGGTCAGCTAGATGAGTGCAGGGGAAACTCCTAGCAGAATTCCTGATCAGAATTCAGTGCGGAGATTCCATAGTGCCAGCATAATCTTAGGTTCCAGCTTTCCAGAAGGAAGCTATCTGATTGGTTGCTATGGGTGACTACTACACGGATCCTCTGTGCAGAGTTTGATAAAGCTCCCCTCTTGTGTTTATTATTGAAGATTAGGCATAAAAACATAGCTCCATAATTTCACTGATCGCTATAGGATTTTATGTCCAAAGTGGTTTGAATACATGTCTGTAGTCTTACTAATGAATGAATAATAATCTAAGAATTCAACATGTTTCTAAATAATGGGAGCAACCACATACAAGCCTGGCCCCTCCATAAAGCTCTTAAAGGGGTTATCCAGGATCATAAAAACATGTTTTTTTTTCTAAAAACAGCACCACATCTGTCCTTAGGTTGTTTGTGGTATTACAACTTGGCTTTATTTACTTCAAAGGAACCTAGCTGTAGTACCACACACAATCTAAAGCAAGATTGGTGCTGTCTCTGGAAGAAAGCAGTTAAGTATTTCTAATCCTGAATATCCCCTTTAAAGGGGTACTCTGGTGCTAAGACATCTTATCCCCTATCCAAAGGATAGGGGATAAGATGCCTGATTATGGGGGTCCTGCCGCTGGGAACCCCATGTGATCTTGCATGCAGCACCCCGTTACAATCAGTCCACGGAGCATGTTTGCTCAGGGTCTGATTACTGGCGATCCGCCCCCTCAATGTAAGCTTATGGGACGGGGTGTGAGGCGTCACAATGCTCCGGCCCAGTGCCCAGTGGGGAGCAACTGCCTTATAGAAAGACATTGCCAGGATAGACTTAATGGCTAAATGAATGTTTTCTTTGTGCACATGATTGGTGGTTGCCATGACACCTGGAAGGGTTTAGCTCCCAAACTGCAGTGATGGCTAGGGTGCCCCATGCCATGGAAGTGTTAGGAAGGTTTCTGTTATTCACCAGGAGTGGGGTGTAGTCTTTAAATACAGTAAGGGCCCATGGTGGAGTGGTTCCCATGCACAATGAGGGAAATTTATCAAAACCTGTGTAGAGGAAAAGTTTACCAGTTGCCCATGGCAACCAATCAGATTGCTTCTTTCATTTTTCTGAGGCCTTTTCAACAACGAAAGAGGCAACCTGATTGGTTGCTATGGGCCTGGCCCCTCCAATTTTTACAGGTTTTGATAAATCTCCCCCAATGTATGCAGCACTCCCCCATAAACGTTAATAACATTATTCCATAACAATGCTTAGTCACTATTTACACAACACTGGACAACCCCTTAGAGTGCCCAGAACTGACTCCAGGTATCAGATTCCCTCCTATAGTGTAGATGTTCAGATGTTTTTTTATTCCTGTAAATGAAACACTGGGTCAGCGCCTGACTTGGCATCAGCATCATTATCTTACAATGCACTTTGCCTTCTACATTTCTCTTCTGCAAATAATTCTCTCTACTTTTTACCAAGTGACATTTAACTTGTATTTGTTCTTCGGCAGAAATATAGCTCACATTTCTATTTGTGTCTATTCTAGTGAGTAGGAATAGACGCGGTGTCCAATAATTCCATTTATACAGAAAAACAGAGACTGGAAAAAAAACATCTCCAGAAAAAAGATAAATATTTTACAAACATGACAAATCTGGCATATGTTACTACTAAGAGGAGGGCCGGTGCCTGCTCTCTCTGACATTTTCATAGCCCTGCTCTTTGCACATCTGCTTGCCTTGGCCAGGATCCTTTACGACTTTTTCCCTGCAGCTGTAAGACAGCAGCGCCAAAGATGTTGATCCCTCACCCTTAGTGCTGTGTTATACAGAGGACAATGTTCCTTTACTTTATCACAGCCATCATTCCTAGCCAGCCCCCTGCCTGAATCAGGTTGTAGACCCCCTTCAACCCAGTATTCACAAAAGGCTTTAAATAATGACTCATACATAATGTATGAAGAAATAATAGTAGCCTTAGAAACCATAACGCTAGATACAGGAATCTGATCAAATTGTTAACATTCAGATAAATGAACAGATCTTTAGCTTTAGTTGCTCATAATAAAAAACTGATCTTAACTTTTCAGAAATTACCAGTCAGATTACGCAAATGACATTGCCTAGTTTGTCAACAATGTAAAAGGGAGATAATAAAATATAAAGGGTTGAGAAATGGACAACAAATGTTATTAAGTTTAGGATTGATTTTATCCCTATGTATGAATATATTACTAGTCATTACAGAGATCTATTGAAAATGCTTTTTACTTATATAGGTCAGTAAACAAGGGGGCATCCATAAAGCAGATGAACTGTGGGCCCTAGGGCGTTGTGATGGTTGGCTTTATTTAATTTAAAATTAAAGATTAAAAAAAATACATAAAATACACTATTGTGTTATTTTTAAATATTCTAAAGGCTATGCTCATGCTGCAGAAATCTGATTAAAAATTCCGCTTGTAAATTCCAGTGCAGCAGTCTCCCATTGTTTCCAATTCACACTGTGAAATTTCCACCACTCCTGACCTGCCGAAAGGTAGAACATGTTAATTATTTTGGTAGACTTCTGCAGGGACTGCATTCCCTTCAATTGTGAAGCCACATGTCCATGTGGTTCTAGTGCTAAAGAATTGAATTCACATGACAGAATCTCAGCCCGGAGACATTCTGGGCGGAGATTCTGCCTACTGCGGGTGCTGCTGAAATCCTTTGGCGTTAGAACCGTGAATGGTGCAGTAGAATCCTACTGATTTCAATTTCTGAGCAGAATTCTGCTTTGAAATTTTGTAGAGTGAACGTAGCCTTAATGTCTACATGATCTTTGAAATAACAGGTTTAAAGATGTTAGACAACTTGGAAAGTATCCACTTTCCACAGAGCAATATCACTTGGCTAAAGAAGGACTTTAAAACCTCTGGCATTACCAGATGATGCCGAAACGGGGAAAAGTGACAACAACCCCACCAGTAAATGCCATCACAAGAGTTCTGCCTTTCGTAGAAAAGAAAAGAGGTGAGTGCATACCAATGAATTGGGAACCATCATACATTCAATGATACTGCACTGTAAGTGTCTGGTATATTTTTCTCTTATCTATAGATTTTTTTTAAATAAGACTAAATAAAGGTAATAAATGAACACACTGCAAATATGTAGTTTTCTTTGTTGTGATGTGGCATACTTTTTTTGGGATCAGTGATGTTACTTATTTATTTATTTTTTCAAAATATAGCATGCTTTGCGTATTCATTTTTTTTTTTTGTGTTTTTTCTATAGGTTTCTCTATAGAAAACCACTATGAAAATGCTTAAAATTAACTTTCTTTTACAAGGGAAAACTAAGGAAAAAGTGTGATGAAAGGAGGCCTTGCTTTAGATAGATGTCAATATTTGCGTAACTTAGTGTCAATTTTTTTTTTAATTATAAAGTTTATATTAAAGAGCATCAGAAAAATAGACACGTATTGCCGCTGGGATAAAGAAGTACATCATAGGGATGGCACATATTAAAGGGGTACTCCGCCCCTAGACATCTTATCCCCTATCGAAAAGATAGGGGATAAGATGTCAGATCGTGGGGGTCCAACCGATGGGGACCCCGGGATCTCGGCTGCAGGACCCACCTGTTGCGGCTTCCGGCAGCGCTGGAGGCTCTCATCCTAATGCCTCCCGACCACGGTGACGGAGACAGCCGTCACGCCCCCTCCCATAGAGTTGCATTGAGGGGCGGGGTGTGACGTCACACGGGGGTGGATCTCACGATCTCAGCCGAAGCCTCTAGCTTTTCCCCAGTGGCGGGACCCCTGCCTTCTGACATCTTATCCCCTATCCTTTTGGATAGGGGATAAGATGTCTAGGGGTGGAGTGCCCCTTTAAATGACAAACGCAATAAGGGAGCAGTCAGAATAGAGATGTGCAATACCTAATTAATGGGCAATGAGGGGAGGACATACAAGGTTCCCATATTCTAATGAATCTATCAACCCCATCCTCCCTCATGGCTTTCAACTTTTCAAAGAGCACAATATTATTGTATCACCCTATCGGAAAAGAGATCATGTTGCTTCCCTTGAGTGGCTTTATGTATGTGTAACAAGGTAAGAGGTAAAGCTGGCACTACCTTATGAAGTCCTGACGTACAGTATCCCCTAATAATGCGCTGCTACTGCTTTATCTCTGTGAGTGGAGAGAGTGGTGCGGCATCCCAAAGGCAAAGGTAGCAATCCAAAACAAAAGAAGAAGGTCGGACGGCAACTCACTGTGATCCATGGAGCTTTATTCAGAGAATCAGGGTGCAATAGACAAACAGGATAACAGAATAGAGCGACGTTTCGCGGTATACGCTTCTTCCGGCTCAATCATGATTGAGCCGGAAGAAGCGTATACCGCGAAACGTCACTCTATTCTGTTATCCTGTTTGTCTATTGCACCCTGATTCTCTGAATAAAGCTCTGTGGAACACAGTGAGTTGCCGTCCGACTTTCTTCTTTTCGTTATGTATGTGTGCCACTATCAGAATATCATATTTGAGTAATTTAAACACTTTGGGCTTTTATGCATAATAAAAAAACACAGAGATTAACACAAACTTCAAAACAGAAGATATGATGGTCATCGCATCCTTGCCTACCAACACATAGTGCAATTTTTGTGTCCCAGTTTAGCAATCTGCCAAGACATGCACTTGGCTCTTGGCCTGGCACTAACCGCATCTACAAGAATTTCAAGACATCACACAAGAGGATTTTCAAACATGTTTGAAGATCTCCACAGCTTACTACAGAGAAGGAAAGTAAGCAGTCATAAATCTGGTAAAATATTCTACCTGTCAGTCGGGTCAGCGAGATTTCTAAAAATCCAGGTTTACCATCATCTAAATTCAGGTTTACCATATACTGTGATCTAGTTTTGGCAGCTTACTGTACTGTACTGCACATTATACTGTCTGGTAAAGATAGTACAATATTACTACTACTAGGAAGGTGGAAAGTGGTCCTGTACTGTGGCATCACACAGACTAGATAGATTCATCATAGTTGCTTAAAGGGGTACTCTTTAAAAAAATGTTATCAACTGGTGCCAGAAAGTTAAACAGATTTGTAAATGACTTCTATTAAAAAATCTTAATCCTTCCAGTACTTACTAGCTGCTGAATACTACTGAGTAAATTATTTTCTTTTTGCAACACAGAGCTCTCTGCTGACATCATGACCACAGTGCTCTCTGCTGACATCTCTGTCCATTTTAGGAACTGTTTAGAGCAGCATATGTTTTCTAGGGGGATTTTCTCCTACTCTGGACAATTCTTAAAATGGACAGAGATGTCAGCAGAGAGCACTGTGGTCATGATGTCAGCAGAGAGCTCTGTGTTCCAAAAAGAAAACCATTTCCTCTGTAGTATTCAGCAGCTAATAAGTACTGGAAGGATTCAGATTTTTTTTATAGAAGTAATTTACAAATCTGTTTAACTTTCTGGCACCAGTTGATTAAAAAAAAAAAAGTTTTCCACCGGAGTACCCTTTTAATCTGTTTTATACATGTGTCACACATTTAGATTGTACAATCTAAGATTAAACAAAAATATTAATTGACCTAAACTGCAACATAATTTTGCATCTGAAATTGGTGCTTTTTTCTTTTCGTATTCGTATTAAATGTGCACAATGCATCGGAATTCTGGTATAATTTGGCCCATAGGAGGAGATTTATCAAAACTTGTCCAGAGGAAAAGTTGCCCATAGCAACCAACCAGATCACTTCTTTCATTTTTAACAAGGCCTCTGCAAAATGAAAGAAGCAATCTGATTGGTTGCTATGGGCAACTGGGAAACTTTTCCTCTTGATAGGTTTTGATAAATCTCCCCTATAGTGTATAAACCAAAACAGCAATAAATGGAAGTATATAAAGGAATGCCCAGGCTTTTTGCCCATTTGACTCTGAAATGTTAGATGTTGCTTTGTTGGATGCAGGAATGTATTGTGTCTATGCAACTTTCCTGTTGTGGTGATAAAATGACCTTGGATAACATTATCAGGGAGAGTCCCTGATTAAAAAAGCCTGAAAGAAAACTGCATTAAACTAAGCATTGCTCAGATGGCCGTCTCTGTCGACTGTATATCTTGGAACAACATAGGAAAAAGAACAGGTGTTTCTTAGAAAAGAAGTCCATTAAAAAAGTGTATTTTGATAATGCAGCCGTTCAGAAAGTCAAACCTGACAACAGATCTGGCCTTTGTTAGGAGGACATAACCCATATTCCCCTGCTGCTGACAGGAAAGGCCCTTATAAAGCTGAGATGCAAATTCCTTTCACAGGTTCTAAGATGAGAGCATGAGGAAGGAAGCCAGACAGTGAAAGCCACTTTCACGTCTCAGCTGACCTGCTCTTTATTATTGTAAGATGACAGGACAATGCGCTTCTCAGGGTAATCATAATTATTCTTCGGGGATAATAAGAAAAAAACATAGGCACATCATGCGCCGCACTCATATGGTTTGTAATATGGCATGTAAGTAATGTTACTGACCTAAATACATGGTGGGTGGTGTATGAAAGTAAAATCACAGCCACGTTATGACATATTAGTTATTAAAGGAGTATTCTGGCTTTATACATCTTATCCCCCTATCCAAAGGATGTATGATCACAGGGGTCCTGCCACTGAGGACCCCGCACAATCTCGGTGCAGCCCCAGGCATTCTGTGCCGGGTGCTGCCATTGAGATGGGGATGTCACGACTAAGCCCCCTAGTGACGTCACGCTATACCCCCCTCCATTCATGTCTATGGGAGGGGGCGTGACAGCAATCAGGCCCATTCCCATAGACATGAATGGAGGGGCGTGGCTGTGACGTCACGTGCACGTCTCGGAGGCCGAGCCCCAGCACAGAATGCCGGGTGCTGCACCGATATTGCAGGGGACCCCAGCAGCGGGACCCCTCCGATCATACATCCTGATAGGGGATAAGATGTAGGAGCCAGGTAAGTATTCAGCTTAATTTCTTTTCCTGTAGCCCCAGCAACAGAAAACAAATTGCTGGCTGGCTTATGGATTTAGGGGCTGTATAAGATTGGAAAAAAACACTCTTACACAAGATGAATATGGAACTATAGCTCAGCCTGAGTTACAAAACTAAACACAGGTCTTGGAAGGAATGCTACTGGTTCTTTAAGAAAAAAAAGAAAGAAAGAAACGGAAACAATCCATAAGATGCAACATTTTATTGAATATATGATTTTAAAAAGAATTAGGGATAAGTGTCCACTGGGAAGCTCCCCTTGTGCTTCTTACTTCCCAGCTTTGCTTGACTTACAAGTCTTATTTTGGAGAAGCCAGAGGGGATGCACTTCTCCAAGAGCCTAGCTTTTTTTTACCCCATTTTCTTGTCTGAAATGCTGCAAATGTATTACAGTAGAATGTAGTTCTTTGCAAGGAAGGAGTGTGATGGTACGTCATGCTGTCTTCTTCAAGAAGTTGCAGAATAGGGTATTCACCAGTAAGACCCCTTTCACGCTGCCATTGCTCTCCCCATCAAGAATGGCCGTTAAAGTCTCTTTTTTTCGCGATGGGGAGCAACGGGCAACAACGGGTCCCGGTGGCTCCCATTTACTATTATGGGGGGCTTTCGGGACCCGATGTTTTTCAACAGGAATAGTGGGAGGAAAAGACGGCTCCTATAGTAATTTTATCTCCCGCTATTCTCCCCAGCCCCACAACGCCCGTCACACTGTCGTGTCATAACGGCAGTGTGAGAGTAGCCTTAGTGAAGTTACTGCCCTTTAGTCAGATAATATGCATAAAACAGCTGGTAAGAACACAGGCTTCAACTAGTTTCATGGATGCATGTTACAACTCAAAAGTAGGGTGCTGAGACATAGAGGACTGGCACAGCATCCTGTATGCAGCACACAGCTGTCGGCAGGCTACCAGAGTGATTAGGTAAGGTACTGATGGCTCTTTGCCCTATCAAATCTTTCAGTTGCATGTGGATCAAAAAGTTGCACATACAGCTGAAAAGGGACCCTTACACCAACAGTAGCTCTGACCTGGACATTACAGGCTGGCAGGCATACAGCTGAAAAGGGACCCTTACACCAACAGTAGCTCCGACCTGGACATTACAGGCTGGCAGGCAGGCTGACATACTCCCTAGTGCTACGGGTCCTGGAGCAGCCATGGTGGCTCCCGAACACTGGGAAAAAATCTTCATGCTTCCTATTTAGGCAGCATAAACATTCAAAGGGTTTAGGTGGAAGCATTAGCCAATGTTTCCAAACAAATGGTATAAATGTGTGTGAAGATCCGCAATAAGCCATGGGAACACTCATGTACTTTTTCATTTATTTGCTAATGATAGAACTGGACAGAACTACAAAGCTACAACAGTTGACAATTCCTGACCATAAATGGAAAGATTTGTTATGCAACATTGTATTTTCGACAATAAAATGTGTTTTGAATTATACTATGTATCGTGGTCCTGGGATATTGCTTGTACATAAGTCCCAACAAATGTCTTTGTGGTTACGAAAACTTTGTCACAAAAACAAACACAATAAAGAAGTTTGTTGTAGGGTTTTGATGGAACAGTGATGAAACTTACTACTGTCTTATTATATTGCGTCGTTTTAGGTTTACCGTATATCAATTTCTTCATAATTTTTTCTATATTTTAAGTTAATCATTTGACTATGGCATAACACACATTTTGCATAGCTATACTGTATTATTGAGTTGCTCTCTTTATATACATAGACTCAAATTCTCTTGAATTAATTAATCTTTAGACTGTCCAGCCTTCTTCATTCAGCAGATTCTGCTACATGCTGACTGGTGGTGTGCCACACTACGCACAACAGTTAATATGAGTGGTCAGTCTTCACTGACCAAGGCTATGTACGCTTGATCTTAAACAAATTCTTTAAAGCATATTTACAATTTTATGAAAAATGACTAAAGTGGTGCAGCACTGTGCACAATAGTTATTTTTCTAAATCGATTTAATTTTGAATTCAGTGCCACAATAGCTTGCTGAGTGCCGGTTCTCTCCAGTCCCTGCCTGCATAATGAGACAGAGCTTCCTGCTTTGTCTCTGTAACACCCATCTTCAGTGCAAGACCCTCCCACATTAGAATCACATTATGCTAGGTCTCACACTGGAGATGGGTACCTTAGAGGTGAAGCGGAAAGCTCCAACTGCTAATATATAGTTATACGTGGAGAGGAGCCGACAAGTAAAACGGGTGCACAGAAAGTTATTCTGGCATAGAATTCAAATTTAACATGATTGAAAAACATGACTGTTCTGCACAGTGCTGCACTATAATCATTTTTCATAAATCCACTGGAGGTACGCTTTAGGCTGATTATGCTTATTACATTTTTCTTATGGCATACTTTTTTCTAGTAGATAAGTGGGTCCTTTTCCTATCCTCATAAGCATGGGTTCATGAATGATCTCAGCATGCATGTTTATTGAGGAATCTTAGCATGACTGTGAAAGTACAGAGGCAGCTTTATGCTATTTTCCTCTAGAGGCTTTGCTCCTGCTAATAAGCCTGTAATATGGAGTCGAGCAGTGGTGAAATGGGGTACAAAAAACTGCCTCCTGCATATAGCCTTGTATGTCCATGAAGCCTCAGCCTTATTCATGCTTAAAGCATAAGTACAAAAACGTAATCTTTCCTTATTTAAATATTTCGATTTTTTTAAGCACCTGGTGGGTCCTTCTTAAATATTAAGTAAAAAAACAAACAAACAAAAAACATATACTTTAAATTTAGCATGAATAATATTAATTATTTTGTTTTTATGGCAAGAGGTAGGACACATGAGGTGGCAAGTGGACAGTCAGTTCGTTAAGTTGGAGTAAGAGGAGCAGGAACAAGCATGGGAATCTGACTTACTTTGCCAAAGGCCAGATTGTTATGGCTAGATGACGGGGTCTGGGTATCTTTAAAACGCCTTGTGGAGTGTTCCTAGCATACAGTGGTTAGAACCTACAAAATGTGGTTCAAGGAAAGACAGCCAATGAAACGGGAACAGGTGCAGACTTGCCACAGTGTCTATGCTGGCTCCTCTCTACAACCTACAATGCCCCTATGGGTATCATAACTGGACTACAGAGCCGTAAAAAAAAGTTGGCCTTTGCTAAAGAATACATGTTTCTTTCAAATCGCGTGAATGGCCATATTAAATGGTCCCAGAGCATTTGATGCATTTTGTGCAGGTCACATTTTATGAAATTTCTCTCTTCACATACACCAAAAAGCTAAGCTAAGTCTGGGCTGGTGTAGTTTTAGAAAATTTTCAATGGCTTTGCGCCTTTTTTGCGCTTTTTCACAAAAAGGCGCAGTTTATAAAACCCGTCCATATCATGTGTATTGCCAAAATCAGTGGATTGCAACTCAAAATCTGCAGAAATGTGTAAACCAAAAGGCACAAAAAAGGCGCAAAAAACCCTGCTTACGCCTTTTTTGCGCCTTTTGTAGACACAAAAAACATTCTAAAGACAATGATAAATGTTGGCCTTTGTCTTTAGCCTTGATCCTACCAGCAGGGACTGAAAAATTATTCTGTCTGAAGCAACTGAAAAACTGGATTACACTAAGGCTGGATTTACCCATCAAAAGCTTTTTCATTCTTCCCACCCACCTTAAATCCCCAAATACTTTTATTGTAAGCCTATTTCCATGAGATTCCATGGAAATCTTACAAAAGTTTAAGTGTGCACACAATATCCTTCAGCAACTGAGCTTAGGGAAATTAGATGTGAGAGTCAAAAAATGCAACCTTTAGAACTTAGATATGTTGCACTTAAAGGGGTACTCCAATGGAAAACATTTTATTTTAAATCAACTGGTGCCAGAAAGTTAAACAGATTTGTAAATTATTTCATTAAAAAAATTATAATCTTTCCTTTACATATCAGTTGCTGTATATTACAGGGAAAGTTGTGTAGTTCTTTTCAGTCTGACCACGATGCTCTCTGCTGACACCTCTGACCAATTAAGGAACTGTCCAAAGCAGGAGAGGTTTTCTATGGAGATTTGCTCCTACTCTGGACAGTTCCTGACACGGACAGAGGTGTCAGCAGAGAGCACTGTGGTCAGACAGAAAAGAACTATACAACTTCCTCTGTAGTATACAGCAGTTGATAAATACTGGAAGAATTAAGACTTTTTTTAATAGAAGCGATTTACAAATTTGTTTAACTTTCCAGCATCAGTATTTCCACCGAAGTACCCCTTTGAAGCCGAAATAACAAATATCCAAAATGTAAGTAACATTTGCTAAATAAACACTTACGATGTTGTGTGATCAGTACAATATGGGGCAGTAACTTGGTATGGATACAAGAATATAGAAAGATTGTGTACATACGTATTTATCGGCGTATAACACGCACTTTTTAGGCTAAAAATTTTTTGCCTAAAGTCTATGTGCGTGTTATACGCCGATACACCCCCAGGAAAGGCAGGGGGAGAGAGGCCGTCGCTGCCCACTTCTCTCCCCCTGCCTTTCCTGGGGTCTAGAGCCCTGCTGCCGGCCCTTCTCTCCCCCTGGCGTGCAGCGCATAGCAACGACGAAGGGGACGCACGCCGGAGGCCTGAAGCAGCGCGGACCCGACCCCGGCAACAGGTAATTATGCCACCGGGGATGGGGGGAGGCAACGGGGCACCGGCGCCGGCAATGGGTGCCGCTGCCCCTTCTCTCCCCCTGGCTGTCGGCGCCGCTTCTCTCCCCCTGGCTATCGGCGCCGGCAATGGGGCGCCGGTACCGATAGTCAGGGGGACAGAACGGGCAGCGGCGCCGATAGCCAGGGGGAGAGAAGGGTCGGCAGCAGGGCTCTAGACCCCAGGAAAGGCAGAGGGAGACGGCCTCTCTCCCCCTGCCTTTCTGGGGGTGTATCGGGGTATACACGCGCACACACGCACCCTCATTTTACCATGGATATTTGGGTAAAAAACTTTTTTTACCCAAATATCCTTGGTAAAATGAGGGTGCGTGTTATAGGCCGGTGCGTGGTATACCCCGATAAATACGGTAAATCTAGCAGCCATTTTTTTTCTTCCATCCATTAAAGCTGGTATTCCCACCATGAAATGGTTCTAGTCCATTTTAAGTGATCTGTCACATCACTTATGCCATTTTTTTGCAACACATTACACATTGTTCAGTATATTTCATTTGATAATTTTAGCCCCAGAAGAAAATGGAAAACATAGGGTGAGGTCTCTGTTATTTCAACAGATAGAAAACAGCAGATGACTTTGATACGAGACAGAGGAGAACTATACTACTTAAACCAATTGGAAAGTGTGTCTTGGAGAAGCTGATGACTGACAGTGTCAAAAGTGGCATCTGGGTTTAATAAAGAAAGAAGAGAAACATGACCTGACAGACGATAGTTTGTAAGACACTTTTGTTCAACTTTGTCTCAATAGACTTCATGGTCTGAATTAGATGGTAGAGATAGGTGGCCTTAAACATGGGCAAACAAATCATATGACCACCTCTACTGTTTAGATAAAGAGAAACTGGTGAAAACTAAATTTAATGAAAATGGGTTGAGGTTGCAACCAGAAACATGTATGAAGGCTCACAGTGACAATACTGAATGTTCACACTCTTGTAGAGATCAACATAATCACTTTCTGTAATATAAAAATATTGATGTCGCACCCATCCATTCTGAGAAAGTAAACATGAGGTGGTATTTCTTGAAAAAAATGCTGCCATTTTTGTAATCTCTGAGGTTATAAACTACATTAAATTAACAATGTTATCTAGGAAGCTCATCTTGCAACTCCTTTAGGGTAGTGACTTTGGTGAAGCAGAGAATATAATAGAGAGTGTTGGTTACCTCTAAAAAGTGTTGCTATGACATGATTTTATGACCAAATGAGTTATTAAGAATTAAAGAAAACAACATACAGCTATGGCCGTAAATGTTGGCCGTGAAATTTTTCAAGAAAATGAAGTATTTCTCACAGAAAAGGATTGCAGCAACACGTTTTGCTATACACATGTTTATTCCCTTTGTGTGTATTGGAACTAAACCCAAAAAGGGAGGAAAAAAAGCAAATTGGACATAATGTCACACCAAACTCCAAAAATGGGCTGGACAAAATTATTGGCACCCTTAACTTAATATTTGGTTGCACATCCTTTGGAAAAAATTACTGAAATCAGCCGCTTCTTATAACCATCAATAAGCTTCTTACACCTCTCAGCCGGAATGTTGGACCACGCTCCAGGTCACTCTCCACAGGTGTTCAATGGGATTTAGATCTGGACTCATTGCTGCCACTTCAGAACTCTCCAGCGCTTTGTTGCCATCTATTTCGTGGTGCTTTTTGACGTATGTTTGGGGTCATTGTCCTGCTGGAATCTCAGCTGCAAACCCAGCTTTCTGACACTGGGCTATACAGTGCGACCCAAAATCCGTTGGTAATCCTCAAATGTCATGATGCCTTGTACACATTCAAGGCGCCCAGTGCCAGAGGCAGCAAAACAACCCCAAAACATCATTGAACCTCCACCATATTTCACTGTAGGTATTGTATTCTCTTCTTTGTAGGCCTCATTCTGTTTTTGGTAAATAGTAGAATGATGTGCTTTACCAAAAAGCTCTATCTTAGTCTCATCTGTCCACAAGAAGTTTTCCCAGAAGGATTTTGGCTTACTCAAGTTCATTTTGGCAAAATGTAGTCTTGCTTTTTTGTCTCTGTGTTAGCAGTGGGGTCCTCCTGGGTCTCCTGCCATAGCGTTTCATTTCATTTAAATGTTGACGGATAGTTTGCACTGACACTGATGCTCCCTGAGCCTGCAGGACAGCTTGAATATCTTTGGAACTTGTTTGGGGCTGCTTATTCACCATCCGGACTATCCTGCGTTGACACCTTTCATCAATTTTTCTCTTTCGTCCACGCCCAGGGAGATTAGCTACAGTGCCATGGTTGCAAACTTCTTGATAATGTTGTGCACTGTGGACAAAGGCAAATCTAGACCTCTGGAGATGGAGATTGAGATTGTTGAGATTTTTCCACAATTTTGGTTCTCAAGTTCTCAAACAGTTCTCTTCTCCTCTTTCTGTTGTCCATGCTTAGTGTGGCACACACAGACACACAATGCAAAGACTAAGTGAACTTCTCTCCTTCTTATCTGCTTTCAGGTTTGATTTTTATATTGACCACACCTGTTACTGTATGCCAGGTGAGTTTAGAGGAGCATCACATGCTTGAAACAATCTTATTTTTCCACAATTTTGAAAGGGTATCAATAATTTTGTCCAGCCCATTTTTGGAATTTGGTGTGACATTATGTCCAATTTGTTTTTTCCCCTCCATTTTTTGGTTTAGTTCCAATACACACAAAGGGAATAAACAAGTGTATAGAAAAACATGTGTTACTGCAATCCTTTTCTGTGAGAAATACTTAATTTTCTTGAAAAATTTCAGGGATGCCAACATTTATGGCCATGACTATTCTTTGCTTTCTTCCAAAAGCAGCACCACACCTGCCCTCAGGTTGTGTGAGGTATTACAACTTGGCTCCAGTTACTTAGGTGGAACAGAGCTGCAGTACTACCAACAAACTGAGGAAAAGAGTGGCACTGTTTCTGGAAGAAATATATATATTTTCTAGTCATAGATAACCCCTTCAAGACTCCTAGGTGGCAGCTATCCATCATTGTGACTCTCAAAGGATGCCATCACTATATATAAAGGAATGTAATGTAATGTAAAGAAAATAAGATATAGATAATAACCTGATAAATTAGTTCTATGTTAGTTATATTGGACAAATTAGATTTTTTTTTTCTCAAATAAAATTCAGCCACCTAACCACAATTCCAGATGTTGTGTACTTAATTTTGCTCTAACAGATTTGGCTGAACATACGAAACAGATGAAAGATTCATGAAAACTCGATCCGAATATTGCATGCCCATGAAATCCAGCAGTCTTTAAATGTATTAAATGGTTATTTGCAGTAAATTGTTTATTATGAATGAACGTTATTTAGAAGAACTGCAAGCGCGGTAAAGGTTCACACAAACCGCTCAGCTGTTATTTGGCCTGTCCTGTCCAGAAAAAATAATCTGTAAACCTACTTAAAATAAACCCCCTTATTGCAGATATCACCTATATGTTTAAATTTAGTATCATCCAACATTTACAGTTTTGGCTTGGGTCCAGACTCCTATGTAAATAACATTAGCAGTAAATTGCTCATTCATGAGCCACCATATTGTCAATATTCATGTGCAATTTAAAATATTTATTCAAGTACCAGTGAAATAAAATACGGTGTTCGCTCCTTATGCCAAACCACTTCATGGTGCCAAATAGATTTTGTTTAAATATGCAAAGAACACCAGGTATATACTTTTATTTTTCTTAATAAGTTAAAGATTTTTTTTTTTCCATGAGAGCCATGCTCAGCGCTGGTTGAGTTGCTTCTATATACTACAAATATACTGAGTCATCTATAATAATAATAATAGTGATATTTTGTAATTTCACAGTGGGAGCTTTCTAATATTGGCTAGCCACGCATATACCACTGTGTATATAAACCTGTGAACCAAGGAAGGTGACCTTTCTTTCTACTTTTAAACACCTTAAAATGAATCTTTACTATTTAACTGTTTTTTTTGTCCAAAATCTTAAACTGATTTATGTCTTAATATAGTTTCATATAAATAATATTTTTCTGATACACAGCTCTAAACCTCTTGCATAAAGAAAAGTTAAATGATAAAATTCTGACTACATTAAAGGGGTACTCCACTCCTAGACATCTTATCCCCTATCCAAAGGAAAGGGAATAAGATTTCTGATCGCGGGGGGGGGGGGGGGCTTTGGGTTGGGAGCGCTTGGAAACCTTGCAATCCCCCCACTGAACCCGTTGGGTGCAACTCTGGAGGCTCGTGACGTCATGGCCGTGCCCCCTCAATGCAAGCATAGAAATGGATTGAGGGGCATGGCGGTGATTTCAAAAGTAGGGCGTGGCCATGACATCACAAGCCTCCACCCCGCATCGCCAGTTATCCGGCACGGAGCAAAGTTCGCTCCATGCACCTGATGTCAGGGGTGCCGCAGCCAAGATCTCGAGGGTCCCCAGTGGCGGGACCACCACAATCAGACATCTTATGCCCTATCCTTTGGATAGGGGATAAGATGTCTAGGGGCAGAATACCCCTTACGCCACCACAAGGGGAGCTCAGGAGCTTACCGCATACATTGCATTATTCAGATCAATGGATAAACAGTATGCAGTCAGCTTCTAAGCTCCCCTAGCAAAAGTTGCAGGCAGCCAGAAAGTTATAACTTTCTTCTACGTAGACAGTTCGGAACTCTGACACCAAGCTCCACATTTGCATATACCAAATAATGAGGATTACAGAAGAATGGAGGCATGGAGCGAGGAACGGTAAGTACCATTTTCATAAGTGTCACACGCACTACGTACCTGTACCAACAGGTTAGTGTGGGTGATACTGATGACAGATTCCCTTTAAGTCTGCATAGTATTCCAGGAGCTGCTTATTAAACTCCCTATATGTGTATGTCCCAACTGAATGACTTATATCAATGAATCTAATGATAGTATAACTAAAGTTAGTGTCACGATGCCGGCTGGCAGGTAGTGGATCCTCTGTGCCAGAGAGGGATTGGCGTGGACCGTGCTAGAGGATCGGTTCTAAGTCACTACTGGTTTTCACCAGAGCCCGCCGCAAAGCGGGATGGTCTTGCTGCGGCGGTAGTGACCAGGTCGTATCCCCTAGCAACGGCTCAACCTCTCTGGCTGCTGAAGATAGGCGCGGTACAAGGGAGTAGACAGAAGCAAGGTCGGACGTAGCAGAAGGTCGGGGCAGGCAGCAAGGATCGTAGTCAGGGGCAACGGCAGAAGGTCTGGAATCACAGGCAAGGAACACACAAGGAACGCTTTCACTGGCACTAGGGCAACAAGATCCGGCAAGGGAGTGAAGGGGAAGTGAGGTGATATAGGGAAGTGCACAGGTGTAAACACTAATTGGAACCACTGCACCAATCAGCGGTGCAGTGGCCCTTTAAATCGCAAAGACCCGGCGCGCGCGCGCCCTAGGGAGCGGGGCCGCGCGCGCCGGGACAGAACTGACGGGGAGCGAGTAAGGTACGGGAGCCGGGGTGCGCATCGCGAGCGGGCGCTACCCGCATCGCGAATCGCATCCCGGCCGGAGGTGGTAACGCAGCGCCCCGGGTCCGTGGAACCGACCGGGGCGCTGCAGTGAGGGAAGTGTAGCGAGCGCTCCGGGGAGGAGCGGGGACCCGGAGCGCTCGGCGTAACAGTACCCCCCCCCTTGGGTCTCCCCCTCTTCTTGGGGCCTGAGAACCTGAGGATCAGACTTTTGTCCAGGATATTGTCCTCAGGTTCCCAGGACCTCTCTTCTGGACCACAACCCTCCCAATCCACTAAAAAAAAAGTTCTTCCCCTGACCTTTTTAGAGGCCAAAATCTCTTTGACAGAGAAGATGTCCGAGGAGCCGGAAACAGGAGTGGGAGGAACAGATTTAGGAGAAAAACGGTTGAGGATGAGAGGTTTAAGAAGAGAGACGTGAAAGGCATTAGGGATACGAAGAGAAGGAGGAAGAAGAAGTTTGTAAGAGACAGGATTAATTTGACACAAAACTTTAAAAGGACCAAGATAGCGTGGTCCCAACTTATAGCTCGGGACACGGAAACGGACATATTTAGCGGAGAGCCATACCTTGTCTCCAGGGGAAAAAATGGGAGGAGCTCTTCTTTTCTTATCTGCGAATCTCTTCATGCGAGAAGAAGCCTGTAAGAGAGAATTTTGGGTCTCTTTCCATATGGTGGAAAGATCACGAGAAATTTCATCCACAGCGGGCAGACCAGAGGGCAAGGGGGTAGGGAGGGGGGGAAGAGGGTGACGGCCGTACACCACGAAAAACGGAGATTTGGAGGAAGATTCAGAGATTCTGAAATTATACGAGAATTCGGCCCAAGGTAGAAGATCTGCCCAGTCATCCTGGCGGGAGGAAACAAAATGTCGTAAATAGTCACCCAAGATCTGGTTAATTCTCTCTACTTGTCCATTGGATTGAGGATGGTATGCAGAAGAAAAATTTAATTTAATCTTGAGTTGTTTACAGAGAGCCCTCCAGAATTTAGACACAAATTGGACGCCTCTATCCGAGACGATCTGTGTAGGCAACCCGTGAAGACGAAAAATGTGTACAAAAAATTGTTTAGCCAACTGAGGCGCTGAAGGAAGGCCAGGAAGAGGGATGAAATGTGCCATTTTGGAGAATCGATCAACGACCACCCAAATAACAGTGTTGCCATGGGATGGGGGTAAGTCAGTAATAAAATCCATACCAATCAGAGACCAAGGTTGTTCGGGGACAGGTAGAGGATGAAGAAAACCAGCGGGCTTCTGGCGAGGAGTCTTATCCCGGGCACAGATAGTGCAGGCTCGCACAAAGTCCACCACATCAGTCTCTAGAGTCGGCCACCAATAGAAGCGAGAGATGAGTTGCACAGATTTCTTGATGCCCGCATGACCTGCGAGATGGGAGGAGTGACCCCATTTGAGGATCCCAAGGCGTTGGCGTGGAGAAACAAAGGTCTTTCCTGGAGGAGTTTGCCTGATGGAGGCTGGAGAAGTGGAAATCAGGCAGTCAGGAGGAATGATGTGTTGAGGAGAGAGTTCAATTTCAGAGGCATCTGAGGAACGAGAGAGAGCATCGGCCCTAATGTTTTTATCAGCAGGCCGAAAGTGAATTTCAAAATTAAATCGGGCAAAGAACAGAGACCACCTGGCCTGACGAGGATTCAGCCGTTGGGCAGACTGGAGGTAGGAGAGGTTCTTGTGATCGGTGTAAATAATAACTGGAAATCTTGATCCCTCCAGCAGATGCCTCCATTCCTCAAGTGCTAATTTAATGGCTAGAAGCTCTCGATCCCCGATGGAGTAGTTCCTCTCCGCCGGAGAGAAGGTCCTGGAAAAAAAACCACAAGTAACAGCATGCCCGGAAGAGTTTTTTTGTAGAAGGACAGCTCCAGCTCCCACTGAGGAGGCATCAACCTCCAATAGGAAGGGTTTAGATGGGTCAGGTCTGGAGAGCACGGGAGCCGAAGAAAAGGCAGACTTGAGTCGTTTAAAGGCGTCTTCCGCTTGAGGAGGCCAGGACTTGGGATCGGCATTTTTTTTTGTTAAAGCCACAATAGGAGCCACAATGGTAGAAAAATGTGGAATAAATTGCCTGTAATAATTGGCGAACCCCAAAAAACGTTGGATGGCACGGAGTCCGGAGGGGCGTGGCCAATCTAAGACGGCAGAGAGTTTATCTGGGTCCATTTGTAGTCCCTGGCCAGAGACCAAGTATCCTAGAAAAGGAAGAGATTGGCATTCAAACAGACATTTCTCTATTTTGGCATAGAGTTGATTATCACGAAGTCTCTGAAGAACCATACGGACATGCTGGCGGTGTTCTTCTAGATTGGCAGAAAAAATCAGGATATCGTCCAGATATACAACAACACAGGAGTATAGTAGATCACGAAAAATTTCATTAACAAAGTCTTGGAAGACGGCAGGGGCGTTGCATAGACCAAAGGGCATGACCAGATACTCAAAGTGTCCATCTCTGGTGTTAAATGCCGTTTTCCATTCATCCCCCTCTCTGATGCGGATGAGATTATAAGCACCTCTTAAGTCCAGTTTGGTAAAAATATGGGCACCTTGGAGACGATCAAAGAGTTCAGAGATGAGGGGTAGGGGGTAGCGGTTCTTAACCGTGATTTTATTAAGACCGCGGTAGTCAATGCAAGGACGTAGAGAGCCATCTTTTTTGGACACAAAGAAAAATCCGGCTCCGGCAGGAGAGGAGGATTTACGGATAAAGCCCTTTTTTAAATTTTCTTGGACGTATTCAGACATGGCAAGAGTCTCTGGGACGGACAGAGGATAGATTCTGCCCCGGGGTGGAGTAGTGCCCGGGAGGAGGTCAATGGGACAATCATAAGGCCTGTGAGGAGGTAGAGTCTCAGCTTGTTTTTTGCAAAAAACGTCCGCAAAGTCCATATAGGCCTTAGGGAGACCGGTTACATGAGGAAGCACAGGGACACGGCAAGGTTTACTGGGAACCGGTTTTAAGCAGTCCTTGGAACAAGAGGGCCCCCAACTCTTGATCTCCCCAGTGGACCAATCCAGGATTGGGGAATGGAGTTGAAGCCAGGGAAGTCCAAGAAGGATTTCAGAAGTGCAATTGGGGAGGACCAACAGTTCAATCCTCTCGTGATGAGATCCGATGCACATTAGAAGGGGCTCCGTGCGGAAACGTATAGTACAGTCCAATCTTTCATTGTTTACACAATTGATGTAGAGGGGTCTGGCGAGACTGGTCACCGGGATGTTGAACTTGTTGACGAGAGAGGCTAAGATGAAATTTCCTGCAGATCCAGAGTCCAAGAAGGCCACAGCAGAGAAGGAGAAGGCAGAGGCAGACATCCGCACAGGCACAGTAAGACGTGGAGAAGCAGAGTAGACATCAAGGATTGTCTCACCTTTGTGCGGAGTCAGCGGACGTCTTTCCAGGCGGGGAGGACGGATAGGACAATCCTTCAGGAAGTGTTCGGTACTAGCACAGTACAGGCAGAGATTCTCCATGCGGCGTCGTGTCCTCTCTTGGGGTGTCAGGCGAGACCGGTCGACCTGCATAGCCTCCACGGCGGGAGGCACAGGAACAGATTGCAGGGGACCAGAGGAGAGAGGAGCCGGGGAGAAGAAACGCCTCGTGCGAACAGAGTCCATATCCTGGCGGAGCTCCTGACGCCGTTCGGAAAAACGCATGTCAATGCGAGTGGCAAGATGGATGAGTTCATGTAGGTTAGCAGGGATTTCTCGTGCGGCCAGAACATCTTTAATGTTGCTGGATAGGCCTTTTTTAAAGGTCGCGCAGAGTGCCTCATTATTCCAGGATAATTCTGAAGCAAGGGTACGGAACTGTACGGCATACTCGCCAACGGAAGAATTACCCTGGACCAGGTTCAACAGGGCAGTCTCAGCAGAAGAGGCTCGGGCAGGTTCCTCAAAGACACTTCGAATTTCCGAGAAGAAGGAGTGTACAGAGGCAGTGACGGGGTCATTGCGGTCCCAGAGCGGTGTGGCCCAAGCCAGGGCTTTTCCAGACAGCAGGCTGACTACGAAAGCCACCTTAGACCTTTCAGTGGGGAACTGGTCCGACATCATCTCCAAGTGTAATGAACATTGGGAAAGAAAGCCACGGCAAAACTTAGAGTCCCCATCAAATTTATCCGGCAAGGATAGTCGTATTCCAGAAGCGGCCACTCGCTGCGGAGGAGGTACAGGAGCTGGCGGAGGAGATGATTGCTGGAGCTGTGGTAGTAACTGTTGTAGCATAACAGTCAGTTGAGACAGCTGTTGGCCTTGTTGCGCAATCTGTTGTGACTGCTGGGCGACCACCGTGGTGAGGTCAGCGACAACTGGCAGAGGAACTTCAGCGGGATCCATGGCCGGATCTACTGTCACGATGCCGGCTGGCAGGTAGTGGATCCTCTGTGCCAGAGAGGGATTGGCGTGGACCGTGCTAGAGGATCGGTTCTAAGTCACTACTGGTTTTCACCAGAGCCCGCCGCAAAGCGGGATGGTCTTGCTGCGGCGGTAGTGACCAGGTCGTATCCCCTAGCAACGGCTCAACCTCTCTGGCTGCTGAAGATAGGCGCGGTACAAGGGAGTAGACAGAAGCAAGGTCGGACGTAGCAGAAGGTCGGGGCAGGCAGCAAGGATCGTAGTCAGGGGCAACGGCAGAAGGTCTGGAATCACAGGCAAGGAACACACAAGGAACGCTTTCACTGGCACTAGGGCAACAAGATCCGGCAAGGGAGTGAAGGGGAAGTGAGGTGATATAGGGAAGTGCACAGGTGTAAACACTAATTGGAACCACTGCACCAATCAGCGGTGCAGTGGCCCTTTAAATCGCAAAGACCCGGCGCGCGCGCGCCCTAGGGAGCGGGGCCGCGCGCGCCGGGACAGAACTGACGGGGAGCGAGTAAGGTACGGGAGCCGGGGTGCGCATCGCGAGCGGGCGCTACCCGCATCGCGAATCGCATCCCGGCCGGAGGTGGTAACGCAGCGCCCCGGGTCCGTGGAACCGACCGGGGCGCTGCAGTGAGGGAAGTGTAGCGAGCGCTCCGGGGAGGAGCGGGGACCCGGAGCGCTCGGCGTAACAGTTAGATTCTTTCAATAAAAAAGGGTTTAAGTCTATGTTCACACAGTGTAAAATTAAGTGACGTATTTTATTTTCCATGCAAATTTTTGACCATAATCTGCAAAAATGCCCCAACCCTTTTTTTATTTTTTTTATTTTTATTTTTTTAAATGCAGTAAAAGTATAAAAATAAAAAGAATGACCAGGCCATTCTCTTTTTGGACAAACAATGTAATTTTCAAGGTGGTCTCTATAACACCAGAGGTTGTTATGATCTTGTGACCCGCTAGATCCAAGAGTAGCAGACCACTTCTCTCTTTAAATGGAATTTGTATTTACCATGCCATGCACATTACACCCTGCACATGGAATACAAACAAGAGATGAACATCTACACAGATTCCCATCTTCATTATTGATGTAGAGGCACTGAACAGAGCAACAATACATTGAAAAGAGGAGGTGAATGATGAGTCCTCCCCTACTATAGATGCTATGCGGTACTAGAAAAGGAACATGATTGATTGGGAATTTGTGATTTAAATGAGCTTAAAACGTCAGCTTAAGAGGGGAATTTACAATGTAAATGGAGGTTGGAGAGATTCACTGAACAACATGAAACCATGAGGCTCTTTCTCTACTGATAAATTAGCATATGAACTGGAATCTTCCTTTACATATTACACAATGCACTGGGAGGACTATGGTGTGTCACAATGTTTATCATCAAATATGACTGTTCACCCCACTCACAAAATACTACTAACAATAGTAAAAGTAATACTACAACAGTTAGTCTGCATTCATGTTACCAGTTTATAAATCTGTAATGTCAACACATTTCAATTTCCACTCTTATAATTCTTACACTTCAATATAAAAACAAAATGTGTAGTTAAAGTGTTCAGTAATGGTGAGGCTTATCTACAGCTGGACAGAACAGGCATGGTTAGTTATAACACTAACTTTGTCCGAACCTTTTGGCTAAGATCAAGTGTAGTATCTGTTCTTATCAGTTTTTCATGCCGGTGTACTGTGACGCCGGTATGGGGCTGGTGGGGATGGGTGCTGCATGGAGGATGCAGGTGTACCAGGGCTTTCCGGGGTTGGTTCTGAGGAATCAGCTCGACGGCTGCCCCGATGTGACCAGTTCCCTCCGGGTCTCGCCATGAGGCTGAGAGGGTCTAGAGCCGAGGTACTTTTGTGCCTCGGGGAGTGGTGACCCCGAGGTGCCGAAACTCACTGGGAGTATTGGCTCACTGAGTTGAAGCACGGGCACCATAATCTCTTCACATTGTGGCACTCACCTCTTGATTCCCGGCCTTCTGGCTAGGATCAGAGAAATTTTTATAGATCCGGCCAGTATATCTGCACACATTCACTTATTTATTTCTTTTTTGTCTCACTGTGTCACTTTTTGCGTGTTGTGTGTTCACAGGATTTGTCAGGATGCGGTAGCCCTTCTGGGTGTCCCTCCTGGCGGTCTAGGGGAGGTGTGTGTTGCCATTAGGTTCTGCACCTCCCTGCAAACACCCCGGGTACTCCTGCTTTGGCAGGGTACCTACCGTTATCGGCTCTGCGGGCAGATACCTTGGCTAACGTCAAGGGGGATGCCGGGAGCATTTGTGGTCCCCTAGTAGCTCCGGCGAAAAGGGACATCGAACCTGGAACCTTGCAGGTACCTTTTGGTCCGGAGGCGAAGGGTAAGGTTTGTAGGGGGGCCTCTCTCCTATTGGAGAAGGGCTTGCGATAGACCGCATCCTTTGTGCACTTTTTCTTGCACTTTGGGTGAATCGAGAGCACGTTCCTCGGCTTTAGATAAAAAAAAAAAAACTAACTTTGTCCGAACACATTACATGTGGTAAGAAATCTAATATGTATGGAAGCCTCCTGACTGTCCCCTACTAGCCAATGTCAAGGGAAAATAAAAAGGAGAATGGTGGATTTCAACATTTTGTTCTGTTTGGAGATAATCCGCTGTAGGAAATAGCTACCCTTAAATAAACATTCTTGGTTGGTGA